>NW_011889229.1:492661-493341 GCF_000151845.1 Pteropus vampyrus | reverse complement strand
CGCGGCTGGGGGACCCAGAGTGTAAAGGGGGGGGGGGTGGTGACAGGGTGATAGACTTAATAGCCTGCGCGAAAAACCGCGTGGTTCCAAGGTTGTGAGGATGGATGGCGTTGTGAGCACTGTGGGGCAGCAACTTCTAAACCTCACCTTTCTCGTTTCTGAAATAATGATGCTACGTATGCACCTTCCTGGAACATTCATTTCTCTGAAAGCCAAAGGAAGACGGCTAAGCAATCGAGCGATAATTTTTAAAGCGATTTTTACATAAAAGCGGAGTCGTATAGAAAATAAAATCAGTAAATTTTGGGGTGGGGCGGATTTCCGAAAAACTTTTTATTGGGGGCCCCGTAGGGATTAACTTTAATTAAGTCTTTGGAGGAACTTGGGTGAGGCTGTTTTGAGAAGCCCCGGACCAAGGAGTAGCTTTAAGAGGTAATTTACACTACTACAGGACAACATAATTGGGAAGCAAGTTGTCCTGTCTTTGGTGCAGCGAGATCAGGTAACCTATTGAAAACTGTATAGTTTGTAAATGAGCGTGATTCCCGATTTGACCAGGTTTCCCCCAGACCAAATGGCCTTTGTAAATACAGTTTAACAAATTTTCTTCTATCTACAAAGACACTTACTTCCAGCATTTTATCACACAACATATTTTTCAATAAAATGAAAAAAGTACC
>NW_011889229.1:488172-492611 GCF_000151845.1 Pteropus vampyrus | reverse complement strand
TCTTTGGAGGAACTTGGGTGAGGCTGTTTTGAGAAGCCCCGGACCAAGGAGTAGCTTTAAGAGGTAATTTACACTACTACAGGACAACATAATTGAGAAGCAAGTTGTCCTGTCTTTGGTGCAGCGAGATCAGGTAAGCAATTGAAAACTGTCTAGTTTGTAAATGAGCGTGATTCCCGATTTGACCAGGTTTCCCCCAAACCAAATGGCCTTTGTAAATATAGTTTAACAAATTTTCTTCTATCTACAAAGACACTTACTTCCAGCATTTTATCACACAACATATTTTTCAATAAAATGAAAAAAGTACCGCGGTACAAAAATTTATATACAAAAATAATAGCTTTGATATATAAAAAAAATCAGTAATAGTTATAGAGAAGATGGTATTTGTAGCAGCAAATCAGATAAAACACCTAGGGATAAAGAAATGTGTAAAAGCTATATTAACATTGTTTTTAAATGTTAATGAAGGACCCAAAAGAAGACTTCAGCAAATGGAAGTATATGTCATCTTTTAGATAGATTTTAAAAGTCTGCAAGGTATTTCGTTACCTGAAGAAAGCAAGGTACACAATGTTTGGTGTAATATACGGATATTTTGAGTAAATGGGGATAAGAATGTATATTTGTAGTTCCATGGAGAAACTTGAAATTTACACAGAAACAGTTGTCAGGGGACAGAGGATGCAGCAGCCAGGGCAGGGGTGAGAATCACATTTTTTGCTTGCCTGTTTTGTACATTTTCATTTTTTAACTGGGGTGGAGGAATTAGATTTCTGTGTCCGCTTCATTGCTTTTCACATGTTTATCACTGCCTCATTTTTGAATGTTTCCTTGACTTCCCTGATACTACTCATTTTTATAATTCCAGTCAAAACCAAAGAGCCACCCCCCGCCCACGTACACACAACTCCATTAGTGACTTATATTTCTCTTTGTCCTTCAGCTCTTAGTATTAGTAAGTTTCTGACTTCAATCGTCTTTTTTCGCCTCTAAGAACTCTAAGAGTAACAGCATTCTACTGTGGGTTCAGTTGACACAAAAGAATAACCAGTGTCCATTCCTATTTGAGGCTTGTCCTGAGCTCCTCATCCACCTATCTGACTGTCTAATGGACAGATCCACCTGGAGGTTGCACAGGAACTTCAAACTGTTTCTGTTCAAAATGTCATCCTGATACCATCTTCCTACAGTTTGCCTCCATTCATTGCCTCTTCTGTATTATCTGTTTCATCAATTCATAATACTGTCCGGCCAGATTCTAAGCCTCTTATATCTGAGTAATGGAAGAGCTTCTGAGTAAGTCTGATCCTTTGTCACGCCCCATTAAAAATTGGAGACCATGGTCTCATCATTACATTTAATGAATGATAAAGAGATGTGCTTGCTAAGTCCATGAATGACCATGTAATTACAGGACACTTAAAATATTTCATTTCTCCTAGAGTTTCATAACCTAGGTAAAATATTAGGCTTCTAAATATTTAAAGAACTCTGAGCCTTGAATAATACTGGAATAACTTCCTTTACATTTTATCCATATCACTCAGGGTTGGTGACTTTAAATTTATGAAAAAAGTGTTGTTATAGGAGAAGATTATATTCAAAAGTGACTGTTCAATCAAGAGCAAGGCCACAAGTAACACCTGTGCAAAAGGACTCGCATGAGTTCTGATTCTGGAGAACTCTGGCAACTTAGTCACATAGTTTGTCTGTATAACCTAAATTCTGAAGAGAAATGTTTCCCATTGCTGAAATGTGTGCATTTAAATTGTATGATGTGTCGGAGCCAGCCGACGAAGTAATTGAGGGTACCTGAAAGGGGGAGCATGGACTGAGGAAAAGAAAGAAGACGGACAGAATTGCAGGAGGGATCACAGATTCAAGCTGTGTCCCCGAGTTTATTTAGAACACACCATTTATAACATTACAATAAGAAAGACAGTAGTCAAGAGCCAAGGTTAGCCAGATTACTTATCTAGTAGAACAATGAGATTCTCACAACTCAGAACTCTCTGCTAAACTGTAGCAAGGAATTTGCAGTGATTGCTATGTGAACTGTTACCTCCCGGTTTTTCCCAGCGCTTTACATTGTTGCCAAGCACACAAATATCAACTTCTTACATTGTTGCCAAGTACACAAATATCCTTGTTCCTTGTTACACGATTTCACATGTCCATAACTGACTCCCCACAATGATGGATTTGGCCTGAGGTGCAAAGTACAAATACTCTTCCGTGCGCTCACATGGATGCACATACTTCAGCTTCTAAATCAAAGTGTCATCATTAACTTTATTCTGTTTCACAGGCCAACTTCCTTGCGCATCCCTAGGAGCCGCCCTTTCCTTATCCGTTAAAACTTCTGCCAGTCCTAAAGGCTCAGCCTGAATTCTGGAATGTTGCTCTGATCCTCAACAGTAACTTCCAAGTCCCTTGCCACTATTTAGAAGTTTAAAGCTGCCAGTTCAAAGAAGAGCAATGGATGATTGAGGAAAAAGTGTAAAGAAGGTGCTCTTCAGGTGAGTAATTAAGAAACTAGCATGTATGAATGGGCTAGACTTATTACAGTTATTCAGTGAGTTTGTTCAAGCCAATACATTTTGAAATTTACAAATGAAAGATATTTATTTTCCTAATTTTTTTTTTTGTCATAGTATTTTGTTTGTCTCTCTTGTACTTTGTGGAATATTTGAGGTTTCATAGGACTATTTATTATATGGGCAGATTTTGAGACTGTTCTTTGAGCATTTAAAAAGATGGTTTACTATCTGTTTTCAAAATACAGAATAAACTGATTAGCTGTTATAGGCTAGTATATATTTTTATTTTCCTATTTTTCATACACGTTTTATGGATTTTATCTCACAGCTTGAGAGAGGTAGTTTTCTCCATTACTAATGTGTTTTTGTATCTTGGATTTCTATAGTTTATATACTCATGATTATCTTTATTTTTATTCTATATTTTCAGCATTTCTGATACATATTGTTTTAGATGCATATATGTGTGTGTGTGTGTATATATGTATATGTATAGTTTAGGTGGGTTTTACTATGTAAGTGTTAGACTTTAGCTAGAAATATTTTGTTTGTTTCTTTAATTAACTTTTAATTGAAGAAATGATTTAATATTTTCCACTGTCTACCTTCCCCCCTCCCTGCTACCTGCATTTATTAACAGGAACAATATGGTTGGAATTGGTTCTCTTATTTAATATTATACATTTTGTTTTAACTTTCACCTCATCTTTTTTATCTATCACTGTAGAATCTTAATTTCTTTGTTTTTAGAATATGTCCTTTCTTCTGAAAATTTGGAAAGTTGATGTTTTTCCCTTTCTCTTGGTTGCCTTTACATTCATAACTTTCTTAGTCTCTGTCCCTGGTTTCTTTAAACAATATCTATTTACTCTCCACCAGGGGTGATGTATATTTTATACATGAATATATTTTCAGTCTCCCTCTCTCACCACATACTTGGTGACTATGATTATTATTATTCCAGTTTAAAATAGGATTGGTTGTACCCTTCTTACCTTTCCCTCCGTATATATGAAATTTTTTGCATCTTTGCCATAGTTTGTACAGTGATCCATCCATCAAAGTCCCATCCATTGTTTAACCTTGAACTTCATTTTTATTAAAATGTCTGTAACTCCCGGCCTTCCAATCTCTGTACTTCCATCCCATATTGTAGCTCACAAGCAACTTGGATCCTAAGTTTATACACTCTTATCTTTGTATTTTTCACTTTGATGTCTAAGACATACATCTAAGCTCTCTGATGGAAAGGCCGGTGTCTTTCCCTTTTTGGCCTACAGTCTTCAGCACACACAAGATAATTATTTAATAATTTGTAATTGTTGTAGAGCTTCAATGTGGAAAGATTTACTTTTTCAGCTTTATTGAGGTTAATTTACACCCTCTTTAAGGATATTATTTGATACATTTTGGTAATTGTATACAGTCAGCCCTTCATATCTAGTTTCCACATCCAAGGATTCAACCAACCTTAGATTGAAAATATTTGGGAAAAAAAGTTACATTGCTGCTGATTTATACGATGTACAGGCACACCTCATTTTATTTTGCTTCATTTTATCACACTTTGTCAATACTGCATTTTTTTACAAATTGGAGGTTCGTGGCAACTCTGCACTGAGCAAGTTTATCAGCGTTATTTTTCCAACAGGTTCGGATAATAGTTAGCATTTTTTAACAATATGGAATTTTTTAACTTATGTACTTTTTTAACTTATGTACTTTTTTTTACACATAATGCTTTGCACACCTAGTAACTACAGCGTAGTTTAAACATAACTTTTACATGCAGTGGGAAACCAGACAAGTTGTGTGACTCACTTCATTGTGATATTCACTTTATTGTGTTGGTCTGGAACCGAACTTGCAGTATGTTCGAGGTATACCTGTAGT
>NW_011889229.1:459697-486822 GCF_000151845.1 Pteropus vampyrus | reverse complement strand
TGTCACAAATTACCTTGCTTTTAGGTTTTATCCTCATCTGCTGGCTTTTTATGTAAGCCACTGAGTTCTGCTGTTAATTTATAGCCCTTTATTTGCTTTCCTTTCAAAATTTCTTGATACTTTTCATCTACTGATGTCTCTCCGACCTTTTCGTTTTTATGAGTATGTGCTCCCCTTCACCCTCTTACTTCCATTTTAATGTCGTAGAAGGAAGATGTAGAAATAAATACAGTCATGCGCTGCTTGATGATGGGGATACATTTTGAGAAATGTGTCAGGCAACTTCATCACTGTATGAAGACCATAGAATGTACTTACACAAACCTAGATGGTATAGCCTACCATCTAGATACTACAAACCTACGTTATATACATAACCTTGTGGGACCATCATCCTATGTGTGGTCCATCACTGACCAAAATGTCATCATTCAGTGCATGGCTGTATCTTAATTAACCACACATGCTCTTTAGCATCCTCTTTAATAATACTTGTATTCATTTTATTTTTTTATCCCTTCATCCTAGGCTCTCCCAATTTTATGTGTTTGTCCTTTCATCCTGTCACCTGCTCTTTGTTTTCTTTTATTCTACTAATTTATGAAATGTGCAAGCTTACATTTAAAAGCAATTAAAACTACATGCACCCGTGAATGTTATTTGCATCTGAGCTTTGTTTTATACTAGCAGAGTAGGTTTGAAATACAGTTTATTTTATAATAGAGTATCTTTGAATTTTTATTAATAGTGGAAAAATTCACAAGTATTAGTGATGATGATAACGTTAGCTACTTTATTGGATGTTTACTGCATGCTAGGTACTAAATATTTTAGTTATTAACTCTTCAATGATGATTTATTTATATTCTTTTTAGAAGAGGCCTGGGAAATTTATAAAGACACACGTTGAAAGACTTGTGAGTTAAGTCTCATCCTTCTCCATGAAAATACAGCTAAAGAAAAACTCAGAAAACCTAGGAAACAGAAAAGCATTTCCTCTGATCACAGACATTGATTTTTAAGACTACACCTATACGTATGAGACTTAATTTAAGAGTTTGGAAAGTAGTTTATACTTAAATATGAGAGAAGCTAAGAAAGAACCATTAAGAATATAATGAGAATGCTGTGTTTCATCATGTTTTGTAATCATCTCATCTCAGGATAATCAATGTGAAAAATTTTCATCAAATTTAACTTCATTAGATACCTGAGAATTGATAGTGGAGGGAAACTATGTACATTTAGTGAATGTGGAAAGGCTTTTATTTATGTCACATGTTAAGAGATACTCAAGAAGTCTTATCGGGGAAAATACCTGCTTGATAAGAATGTTGGAAAGCCTTCAGACTGAGTCAGATCTCCTTCAGCATGGTCAAATTGGTACTAGAGAGAAATGTGATGAATGTAACGAATGTGGAAAAACCTTTAGCCTGAAGCAAAACCTCACAGAGCATAAGCAAATGCATCCTGGAGAGAAATCACATGAATGTACTGAATGCGGTAAAGTATTCTCTCGAGTCTCATCCCTTACTCTACATTTGAGAAGTCATACAGGAAATAAACCATATAAATGTAGTAAGTGTGGAAAAGCCTTCAGCCAGAAGGGAAACTTCCTTTCTCATCAAAAACATCATCCTGAAGAGAAACCGTACGAATGTGGGAGAGCTTCTATTCAGATGCCATGCCTTATTAAACACCAGAGAAGTCACACTGGAAACAAACCGTACGTATGTAAAGAATGTGGGAAAGGCTTCAATGGCAAATCATATCTCACTGAGCATAAGAAGATTCATACAGGAGAGAAACCGTTTGAATGTAATCAATGTGGAAGAGCCTTCAGCCAGAAGCAATACCTCATTAAACATCAGAATATTCATAGCGGAAAGAAACCCTTTAAATGTAATGAGTGTGGAAAAGCCTTTAGCCAGAAGGAAAACCTTATTATCCATCAAAGAATACATACTGGAGAGAAACCTTATGAGTGTAAAGGGTGTGGGAAAGCTTTTATTCAGAAATCAAGCCTCATTAGACATCAGAGAAGTCATACAGGAGAGAAACCCTATATATGTAAGGAATGTGGAAAAGCCTTTAGTGGCAAGTCAAATCTCACTGAGCATGAGAAAATTCATATTGGAGAGAAACCCTATAAATGTAATGAATGTGGAACAATCTTTAGGCAGAAACAATACCTCATTAAACATCACAATATTCATACAGGAGAGAAACCCTATGAATGTAATAAATGCGGAAAAGCCTTTTCTCGAATTACATCACTTATCGTACATGTGAGAATTCATACAGGTGATAAACCTTATGAATGTAAAATATGCGGGAAAGCCTTCTGTCAAAGCTCTTCTCTTACTGTGCATATGAGAAGCCATACGGGTGAGAAGCCGTATGGTTGTAACGAATGCGGGAAAGCTTTCTCTCAGTTCTCAACTCTTGCTCTACATATGAGAATTCATACTGGAGAAAAGCCTTATCAGTGTAGTGAATGTGGGAAAGCTTTCAGCCAGAAGTCACATCACATTAGACACCAGAGAATTCACACTCATTAAAGCTCTACAAATGCTCTCAATTTAGGGAAGCCTTCAACAGAATTCACACTTAATACTATTTCATAAAATTCATTTTATATAAAGTGACATGAATGTGGAAAATCCTTTAGCAACAACTCAAAACACTGAGATTTACACCCTTAGGATCCCCATAACAAATATTGTTAATGCTGTTTTGGAAGTATTTTCATTGAAGTAGGGATCCAGTCGTGGACACTAATCGACATGGTTCTGGAAGGCCTGCGTGATGCATTAAGATAAAGATTTGTAACTAAGGAAATTGTCATTTTTTTTTGTTATATGTTTTGCTATATGCATAATCAATTATTGGCTCTTGATTCAGTCATTAAAAAGAGATTGTAACAATATTGTATCCAGAAACATATGCATGCCTTTGGGAAGAATTGGTAATTGACAGAAGTGGCATCACAAGTTTGTAGGGAAATCATGGTCGAGTCAAAAATGGTCTCAGGGTAATTGAGTCTTCATATAGAAAAATAATAGATATTTGCTGTCACCATACATTAAAATATTTATCATGAAACTCAGTAACATTAAACACTAGAATGCAAAAAGCAAAACTTAGTAATACAAGAATTTTATAGAATGCTTTTTAAACCTTGGAGGAGGGGAAATCTAAACTAGATTCCAGAATACTCATTCTTGAATATATATACATATACTTAAGAAACATACATGTACCCAAGAAGTCATGTAATTTTATGTTCAATGCAGCATGAATTATATTAACAAAATAACATAAACAAATGTGTCTTGTAAAATGGTTAAATATGACATCGTCACATGGTAGAATATTCTCTAGTAATTAAGTACAACAAATTTGTATTAACAGAAAGATCTAAAAAAACGTATAGTGAAGAAAAATGAAAATGATGAATATGTTATGATATCTGTGGGGATTTTAATTAAATCACCACTAACCAACGCCAATATTAAACACTAGTTATGGATGAACATTTTTATGTAAAACTCTGAAGAATGGATTGAGAGGATACCTACTCAGTTCTCAAAAGTGGTTGCAGCTAGAAGGGAAATGGAATGCAGTGGAAGGGAAATGGAATGAAGCATGGTAGTTAAAGGATAATTCAGTTTTGTATCTAAATGTCTCATTAAAAAAGTAAAGATTCTAGGTAAACATAACCAAACATTAATTCTAGGTTGTGATACTGTATGTGCTCATTTTATTTTTTGTGCCACTTTTAAACTTCTGAAAATTAAAAAAAGATGAGTAGGGGAGCTGTGCATAAAACATATGTTAAAATGGACACACATTCCTACTCATGCTAATATTTTATAGGAAATGTTTCTAAAGTCATATCTTTAAGATGTGAAATAACTTTTTAAATTGGGATGGTATCTTAACAGCTCCAACTATTTAAATTAACTCTTACATATCAAATCACTAATCTGTTATCAATTAGAAGTTACAGCAAGAAGTTTAGCATGATTTGCCAACAGATTGGGCAAATCACATATATTTAAGGATCATGTACAGAGCTGGTAGAGAGAATTTTTACTGAAACATCAGAGAACTTAATACCCCCAGTACTGTTATTAGAAATTAGACATTTTTTAAATAAGGAAACCACGCTACTCTTATTTTTTTTAAGGTGACACAGTAAAACATCCACTCTTGCATTTCAGCTTCAATTTTAATGTCAGACCAATATTTTGTCTATTCTGCCAGAGACAATCAATCCCTTCCCTCTTGTTTGTTTCTTTGGGGAGAAAGGATGCTGAAAAGAGAGATCTCAGTCCTAAACAGTATTTCATTTGAAGCAAATTTGGGGTAAGGGGAGATTTTTGAAAGGGATACTTGATCCTTTTTCACAATAACAATATAAAAAGCTGTTAGTGCTCTTTTTGAATTGATAAAAATGAGTATACAACATTTAAACTTCAGCTTGGTTTCAAATGTATGAATTTCTTTTAAATTCAAAATAACAAAATGCTAATATAACTATAGCACTGCCCTGCTTGTTGTTAGCATTTTCAAAAGTTAGTGTCGAGATAAGATGATAAATGCCAGCAGTTGGTTTTCTTAGGTAATGTACCTAAATAACATACATGTATATCAACATGAATCTAAGTTGTATTTTCTTCCAGTTCTCATTAAACATTTATATTTAAGTGTTCTACCCTTGTGCTTGCACACCTTCGAAGTTCCCAGAACTATGAACTCTCAATTCAGACCAAACTAGGAAGTGTTAGGGCCCGGCGACGAGATTAATTATAATGGTCAGATAAAATAGGATGAGCAGTTGCTGCACAGTATTCTGTGATACTGTGTACTGTAAATTTATTCAGCCAATCCCCTACTGATTCAGCTTGTTGCTAGTTATTGCCACCATGGACATTACACTTGTAATTGGCTAACACGCTTAGCCAAACATAAACACGCTTGTAATTGGCTCTTATATTTTAGGTGTTTTATTGCTGGGGGGTAGATTACAGGCAAGAGATGGCTAGACATATCAAAAGATATGTGCTATTTTAAAATTTTAATAGACGCCATCAGTGATTTTAAAAAAAACAAGTTTCCTCAAGCCCAACAACAGTATTATGCTACACAAATTCATGCTTGTCTGATGAGTATAAAATTCACCTGCTCCTAGGTTTGCTTCTTCGGAAATTTTGATATTGTTAGCCCATTTTGCTATAGGATTATCTATATTTTTGTCAGTTTTGAAGACCTCTTTGTATATTAGATATTAGGAATTTGTCTAATATTTCTTATAAAAGTGACATTTTAATTCTATATAATCAAATATGTATTAATTGTTTCTAAGCTTATGGATTAAGATATTTTTAACCTCTAGATTGCATATATTCTCGTTTTCTTGCAAGTTTTTTCAATATGTAAATAATCCATCTAGAATTTAATTTTTAATGTAATATAAAATCAGGTTCATTGTTCTTTTCTTCCAGACAGATTTCCATCGAACAAGCACAGTTCATTAAAATAATTCATCTGTTCAACAGCCAGTCACACAGCTGACATCAACAGCAATCACAGATTTGAACTGGGAATCAAATAAACAGAATAGGCTTTAACGCTGCATTAGGTTCATTAGCACCTTTGTTCTGATTACAGGTTCATCAGACTGCCCTGCAACTGCCCAAATAAACATAGCTTCCAAGGCCTCAGCACTGTAGAGGAAAGAGGTCAGAATGGGTATGCTTCACCTAAGCGCTGGGAAACAATGTTCTCATCCGGGACATTTTAAAATAATCCACCCATGCGTTTGCATGGTATGCCATCCTTAGCTGGGGCATACTCAGTTGTAAGACTAATATCCACTTAGGCACAGGGGAGCCACTTCCTTGGTTTCCCATGACTTATGATGCTTTATCACATAGGCTGTCAGTGTCTACATGCCAATTCATAGCTCTCCCCATTCAAATGAGGGATTTACAGAGACTACAAATGAGGGATTTACAATGTTATTCAAGAAAACTGATGGAAAGGTATATCTAAGGTAAATCTAAGACATACGTCAGTGGGAAAGGCCTGTTCTTGATGCTTTACTGATAATCATACCACACCATTGAACCGAAACTGCCATGTCATCATTTACCCATATGGTTTTTTTTCTTCAACTGAAACCCCTTTGCATTTTCATTTATATCAAAACCTATTTCTGTATTGTTTCACTCATCTATTTTTCTGTTCCCATACTAATGTCATACTAATCGATAACATTAGTTTAACATTAGCCTTATATTTTGATACTGCGTAACAAGAGTAAGTCCCTCTTGCTGTTTTCCAGTTTTATTGCCTAGTCTAAATTGATTTCATTTCTATATAAATGAAGTTTTCTCGTGATGAAAATCCTTTGGTATTCTAATTGGGATTGCATTAAATTTATACATTTATTTCAGGAGAAGTAACATAATATTGATATTCTGCCCCCAAATATAGTATGCCTTTGCATTTATTCAAATTGTGATGTTTTAATCCCCTCAGAGTTCATCTGTTGAATCCCTAATTTCCAGTGTGATAGTATTTGGAGATGGGGCCTTGGGAATGAGGGTGGGACACTTATAGGAAGAGAGATCTCTCTCCATGTGTATGTAGCAAGGAAAGGCCACGTGAGCACACAATGGAAGGCAGCTATGTACAAGCTGTGGAGTAGACCTTATCAGGAACCAAGTCTGCCAGCATTTTGATCTTGGGACTTTGCAGCCTCCAGAACTGTGAGAAATAAATGTCTGTTGTTTCAGCCATCTAGTCTGTGGTGTTTTATTATAGTAGCCCAAGCTAAGACAATTCATTTCCTGCTTAATTCTACTGCAGTCAATTACATATGGGGTAAGTGTCTCAGATGCTTCCTGTGTGCTCCTAATAGATGGTAAGACAAAGACGCTTCATTGGGAGGGTATAATCCCAACTCTATCAACAAAATGTAATTTTGGAGAATTTATAAAACTTCCCTAAGCCCCAATTTCATTTTAAAATAAAAATTGTTGAAACAAGAAATATGTGACATATAATTCCTGGGAGTGACATCACCAAAATGTTGAATTAAAAAGCTCCAAGCAGTTGTTACCCCACAGAAACTGAATAAAACAAGTTTTCTGAACTAACTCTGCAGTACCTCTGGAAAACAGTCAAACGTATATAGGAACAAGCAAGTGCTCAGTCAAGAAAAAATATCTTCAAAATATAAGTTTTGTAGCATTTTTTCCTCTTGTCCCACTCCTCCCCAGCATGGCAGTGACCTTGGTCTTGAGCAGGCACCAACCCAGTCCTCCTCCCCCTGCCCCCACCCCCCACGCCCAAGAGGCAGGCACACACACTGTGGCTGATCCCAGTGACAGGGGTGGAGATACAGAGGTATAGCAGCTGAGGCCTGGCAGCAGCCATTACTGGGAAAAGAACAAAGCCATAAATAAAGTAGCTGGCCTCTCCCAGCCCAGCCCAGCCCATCCTACCCAAAACCATCACAGCTGTGACACCTAGAACACCTTGGGTAATGCAGCACTGCCCACAGAGTCTGACTGCAAGGGGCAGTGCTGGGGTTTCACAGGCTTGGAATAATATCCCCCATCATCACGTTCTCCCACAGGGGTGGTGCCCTGAGAGCACAGGGACCTGGTCACAGAGGAGATGCTCACCTCCCCATGGAATAAAGGGCATTTCCCACCACCCCACAGAGATCTGAGTAGCCTGATCATTGTAAGAGAAAATGAAATCTTGCATGTCAGTGTCACCTACTGGGAAACAAAAGACTTCTATATATCCTGCTGAATAGAGAAGTCTTAAACACTTTTACAAGAAAAGCAGGGAGTTCCAATCAAGATGGCAGAGAAAAGACAATAACCTATAAGGGAAATCCCATCAGATTATCATTGGACTATTTAGCAGAAACCCTACAAGACAGGAGACAGTGGAATCAAACATTCAAACTATTGAAAGAGAGAAATCACCAGCCAAGAATAATATATCCAGCAAAGTTCTTTAGATATGAAGGAGAAATAAACACTTTTCCAGACATACAGAAGCTAAGGGAATTTTCCACCACAAGGCCTGCCCTACACAGCTTTTCATCTCAGAACACCAGAATATTCTTTAGTGCACATGAAACATTCTTAAACATGGACCATATCTCAGGGGCAAACAACTAGCTTCAACAAACTTAAGAAAACAAATCACACCAAACATATTCTCTGACTACAATACTCTGAAATTGGAAGTCAGCCGCAAAAAGAAAGGGAAAAAACCCACAAACGTGGAGATTGAACAACATGCTACTAAAGAATGACAAGGTCAAAGAAGAAATCAAGCAAGAGATCGAAAGATATGAGACAAATGAAAATGACAATACGACGCATCAAAATTTGGAGAATAAAAGCAGTTTTAAGTGGTTAGGAAAAACAGGTATGTAAAAGTGCTAGTAGGACAAGTTTTAATTGGAGGACCTTGGAACTTGGCCATTTATGGTAAAAGGATGTCAGCACCGGATTTTCCTGAACAATGGGCCCTTGGCGCCTGAAGGGGTTCCAGCATTCAAGTTCTGGTTATACCTTGGTCATTTGGTTCCATGGTGGGGGTGGCAAGACTTTGGTTCCGGGTGCAGCCGGAGGTCAAAGTTCTCTCCTCTGTGCATGCTTCAGTTAGATGACTTGAAGTTTTGGTCTGTTGTCTCTAAAAGGCAAATCAGTATTTCATTACACTGGATAGGACCATTTTAAGCCGGTTCTGCTATTACAAATATCTGTCCATTTTATTTATTGATGATTCTTAAGTTATCATATAAAATTCAACATGTATTCATTGAACAAATGGACCCCATAGAAGAATAGATAAAAGGCAGTTTCATTCATTTTCTTGTAGGACTGTAAATTGTCTTAATGTTTGTTGACGTAAGAACATCCAAACCTGTAGAGAATTTCAAAAAAACCATTGTGTTTCAGTATATTGAGATCTTCCTTCCAGAGGTTATGCCTGGAAGGAAGATCTCAATATACTGAAACACAATGGTTTTTAGAATAGCAGTTTGCAGCTTCTTTTATGAATTGGGGATTAAGGAGAGAATGAAAGTGCATGAGGATGGATTCCACTTGAGGGTTCTGAAAAGGGACATTTCAAAGGTGTGTTAAGCTAGCCGCACAGAAACACCGGACAGGGCTTGCTTCAGGCAAAGATAAACCTTTTACTAAAGAAGTTATATGTCTGGTACATGACGACTCACCATGACCTGTTCTTGTCATTCCTCAGCGATGAAGCTCAGCGATTACTCTCCAAAATCCAATCCCGATCACACGTACTCACCCTGAACCCAGTTTCTCCCACTCTCTACGACCTCCGACACCTAAGTCACACACCAGACTCTTTCTCTGCAGAGCCCGCCTCACCACCCCCCTTTCGGCCTCCTTGTCCAGCTCTGGGACTCGCAAGCTCAGGTTCCCCATCTCCTCTGCTTGAGGAACCCCATGCCGAAGCCACGTCACGTCGGAACCGGTTGACTTTTTGGGCGCAGTTAACACGCCCCGAAGTCTCCGGGGTGTGAAGAACTACGGGGAATTTCAAACGGTGCCTCCACCGCATTCCCGGCTCAGAACTACATTTCCCAGAAGGCCCAGCGGCGCGTTACCGTCTTCCCTTGCAACCTGGCCCTCCTCTTCTTGAACCTGTCCAACTCCTGGGGAAAGTGTTGCAGGTCCGGAAAGGAACCCAATCCAAACGCATCGGAGTGGCCTTCTTTGGGAGCCACGAGCCGGGCTTTGTGAGGCCTTCAGTGCGCGCGGTTCGATGAGGGGGCGCAATCTTTTCGGCGGGGCCGCGGTTAAGACCGGCCAAGAGTTCCGATGGCCGGGAGCCATCTTGCCCTCCTCAGATGCGTCTCTGACTGCATTTCCCAGAGAGCTCTTCGGCACAGCGTGATTCTCGCGTGAATTCTCGCCAGCCTTAAAGTCACGCGCTGGCGGGACTCTCAGGTCGGCAGCGGCAAGTGTTGCAGTTCGGGGCGGTAGGCGGCTGCGGCTCGGCCGGCGCGAAAGGCCCGGGGTGAGGATCCCGGGGAGAGGGCGGGGCCGGGGCCAGAGTCTCGGCTTTGTACCGCCGAGGAGGTGAGATTCAGATTCTGCGGTGCTGTGCGGTGACCCGCCGTGCGATTTTGACTTGCCGTTCCAGTGAGGACCGTGCGGTGCACAGTCCCGGAGCTTGTGACTGTGCGGGCGTGACCCGACGCCTCCCGGCGGTGCGTGTGGGCGCGCTCGTCTGTGTGGGATGGGGACCACGTGCGGCTTTGTGTGTGCGGGGGTGCGCACCTTCGGACTCGGGGGATGTGGCCGCGTTCGTCCCCGTAGGGGTGTGTGATCGTGTGACTGTGCTGCAGAGTAGAGATGGAGGCACTTGTGAGTACTGTGTGGTTTGATCTGTGGTTCGTGTGATTGTGACTCTGCGACCGCTTACAGGTGTGCGGTGCCTGTGACCGTGTGAGGCCTTGGGTTTGCGGCCCTGTCGCCTCGGTTGGAGGTTCCCTCTAGCTTTATGTCCCCGTGGCGTTTATGTGATTTGTGTGACTGGATAAATGTATGAAATTTTTTTTCTTATGGATGCCTCTCTGAGCAGTATACCGTAGTTTCCCCTTGTTTTAAAACTTTATGTGAACGCTGCTGTAATGGTTATTTTTATTTGTACAATTTAACACTTTAAATTTTCTGGATTTTGTTTGTTTTGTCAGTTTTAGCATATTTTTTAAGGAATTTGTCGATTTCGTCTAAACTTTCACACTTAAGAACATAAAGTTACTGGCATTTGCTTATCTTTTTAATGTCCGTGGCATCTGTAATGATGTTACCTTTTTCATTCCCGATATTGTTCATTTTTTTCATCAGTGCTTTTGGTGATGTTTTTTCTTCCTCTGGATACTTCCAAGATATTTTTCCTTTCTCTTTGTTTTTCAATAATTCGATGTAATAATAATAAGAATAATATTGAAAGAATGCTTTCAGGTTTTAAGGGAGAGACATGTATGGATTACTTTGGTTTTCATTTCCTGGACTATGTATACACCTGGGGGAATGCAATGAGTGTCTAGGGGTAGAAGTAGCCATTAAATAATTGATAGCATGGTACTGCTTCCTGGGTCGTTAGTTTTACATGAAATTATTGACAAATTGTTTAATGATCAAATAACTCACTGCTGTTTATACTTTTACAATGCTCTGTTTATTATATTCCTATATCTAATAATCAAAAAAATTTTTCTTAAAAATTTAAACATCAATCACAAATTTAATTACTCTCTTTAAACAATTTTGACTTCTATTAGTATTTTAGCGTAACTTATTTTGGAATATTTTAAGCATCTTAAGTACATAGAACATACATGATGATTAAAATTATTGCTTCACTTACAGTCAGAAGCTATTCTAAAGCATCAGTGATGTGGGTTTAGTTCATTTCTTCATTATTTGTATACTCTTAATTCCTTCCTATTGTTATGCTAATGTTAATATTTTCCTAAAGCTTCAGTAATATTACTTTGCTTTTTTGATTTCAGTTATTTTAAGGCAAGACTCTTTAAGACAAGGTTAGAGGACCTAGTTTATCAATCAGTCGTTTCTTGCTCAGGACATGGGACCTGATTGTACAATCCAAGATCATTGAAAGCTGTTTTGACCAATGTATATCCAACTAAAATGATTATGATCAACTTTTAGGAATTAATCACTCAAAATTCACATACCGGTAAAATGATATATGTACAGGGATCTCTATTGTAACATTGTTATAGTGAAAGACTCGAAACAACCCAGATGATCATTGGCAGAAGGTTGGTTAAATAAAGTGTATCTATGTAATGAAATACAATGTAGCTAAGATAATTATGTAACTCTAGGTACTAGTTGGGATCCGGTCTATCAAGCAAGTAAAAATAGCAATGTATATGATAGACTTGAAACAACCCAAATGATTGTTCACAGCAGGTTGGTTAAATAAAGTGTATCTATGTAATGAAATACAATGTAGCTAAGATAATTATGTAACTCTAGGTACTAGTTGGGATCCGGTCTATCAAGCAAGTAAAAATAGCAATGTATATATAATGGTATGTATAATACGCTGTGATTCGTATAAAAAATTATATCTTTGTGTGTATGTGTGCATATATACAAACTATATTCTCAAGCCGTATTAGGTTGCATAAATCTGTCCTGCTCTAGTCAAAACCTGAGGTTTCTGGAGTTGGGGGTAATGAGATATTTGCCCGTTCTTCTCTCTAATAACCCCTCAAGTGTCTGTGTGGAGTGAACAGAGGGGAAATGATCATTTGGGGAACTGTAAGGCAAGTGAGATCTTATGTAGCTTTTTTTGCCTCCCCCAGTTCCGCCTTTTTCCAAAAGAGGAGTCCAGAGGAGGACTGGTCCTTTTCTGCAATACCAAAGCCATGGCTCAGGTGAGGTGCTGTTTTCTTTTGCTCAAATGGAGTCATTTTACCCCTAGTACATGTAAACGTTTGCTTTCCTCATCATGAGACTTTTCGTTTTCTTGTTTTTTTGTTTTTTGTTTTTTTTAACTCTCAGACAGTTTAGTTATAAGTAATGCCAAAGTTCTCCTACCCTTGCTCTAAAGGAAAAGGTCTCCTATAAGCCAAGTCAAATGTTTCTCTCTTGGTGGAGATAGTTATAGAAAAAAGAAATGGGTAGATAATCATTGTAGGAAAAAAAGAACATCTGGTTACAGATCTTTACACTCTTAGCGATAACTGTTAGGACGGCCATGTGGTCGGATAACAAGTTTCTCTGAAGAGGTCTTAGATTAAAATATATCAGGAAAGTCCTTGTGAATTTCATTAAGAATCCTTACTTGTTCCCACAAAGAGATTGGGAATTACATGATGTAAAAGTGGTCTGATTGAGACCAGGTTTGCAAAAAAAACTTTTTGCACTGGTTAACATGGTCCCCTTCAGGACCCCCACCCCTGTTTCCTCCTAAACAACCCAGTGCGCTCCCCAAATCCCCCTTCCTTTTTTCCCCACCTTCTTCCTTTAAACAGAGTTTACAAAGTCATTTTGTAAATCCTTCAGCATCTTCCATCTCAGACTTCTGCCAGAAATCTTGATAGAAATGTGTTCCCCATTTATTGATGAATCTAATTTGCTTGGGCCATGGTTTGATAGCATGAAAATGAGAAATTAAGGCCTCCTCATAGGGAAAAGCCCTGATCATTTCCACACACTCAGGTTTTCCAGTGAAAAAAATATGTAGAATGGTTTTGTTTGGTTTCAGTCTTAATTTATGGAATGACCGGATGCATGAGCTTTTAGGTTTGGGTCTGTGACTGGTGGTCAGTACAGAGGTCCTATACCCCACAAGATCTTCTGTGATAAATAGCCCTCAGTGATGCTATTGTATGAATGTGGGTCATCCTTCATCAGTTTCCTGTAGCTCAGGAACAAAGGGAATTTACAGTTGAACAATGGGTGGTTATCAGTAAGTTTGGGCCCACATTGGGGAGATATTTAAATATTACCTATACCTCCATATCTTAAAGCCAAAGAGAAGTTATCATTTATATGCATATAATAGAATATTATTCAGTGAAAAAATATGCTTATAAAAAG
Source organism: Pteropus vampyrus (assembly GCF_000151845.1). NCBI lineage: Eukaryota > Metazoa > Chordata > Mammalia > Chiroptera > Pteropodidae > Pteropus > Pteropus vampyrus. The sequence goes on along the minus strand of NW_011889229.1, from coordinate 473,164 downwards.
AATTTGTTGTAACAAGGGATAACTCTTAATATAATAGTATGACATCAGAACGAATTAGTCTTGAATTACATACAAATTTAATTTTCTAAGATAAAATATCTTTTAAACTCATTTTACATATGTTTACAAGTGAAGTAGTACTATTCCAGTGTTATCCCATCAGCAATCCCACTCCAAAAAGGTGGCTGTCCTCAACTCTTGAATACAGTTTGCTATCTTTCGATGAATCAATTTATTATCTCATCGACTTACCGCAGAGTGGAAGGGACGTTGTACTCCCGTATTGCACCCGTATTGTTCCCTCTGGTTCTGTTATTAATCCCATCGCAACTTTCGGTTAAATCGATAGTGTGTACAACATTAGGACTGCAAATATTGCTCATTGCCGAGCTAGCTCAGCTTTATTCTATTACAACTTCTCATTTTTCCTGGGGTTAATTGTTTTTTTCCCCCACATTTGCTTAGCTGTCCGTGTATTTCTATCCAGAATTTTCCACAATCACTGCCATATGCCAATCAGTGTTTTCTATCTGGTCAAATGCATCATTCCTCTTGGACATGGAGACTTCCATCCCTGTTCCCTTTTTAGCCCTGCTCCCGTCTGCTCTAGTTACTCTCTAGGCCCACTGCAGTTTTCCGAGACTGCCCTTTTTTGGTTACCTGGGATTTTCCTTCCCAGTTCTCCTATTTTTTGAATCCCATGTCTTCCTCTTACCTGGTTTCCTTCCCCATTTTGGTGGAGCACATCTTTTGGTAGTTTCCTAAGAACTTGTGCTTGTGTCATTTTACGTCTAGGGTGTCTTTTTTTTCAGTTCTCACAACAGAATAATAGTTTGGTTATAGAATTTTTGGTTAGAATTTCCTTTTTCCATCAGAATATTGAAGAATGGTCCTTATGTCTTGTTTTTAGAACTGTCGTTAAGAACCTCATTGCCTCTCTGATTCTTGATGTCTTTTATACGACCTTCTCTTCCGTGGATGCTTTTAATGGGTTCTCTTTATCCCTTATTCTGACATTTTACTTAGTATTTGGGAAAAGAGGAGAGAGAACGAAGCTCACACGTGTTTGATGACGCATCGTATGACCGGGATTGTACTGGGCATTCGTATCTACTATTTCATTTAATTAGGAAACTCCTCTTAACAAGACTTTGTACCTTCCCAAAATTATTTAGGTAGGGGAAGCATCCCTCTATACACAGGCAGTTTTGTCCAGAGGAAACGAAGACATCGGATCGCAGCGATTGAGTCACGCTGACTTGTTTACGGCCCTCTCCTCGCATCTCAGACAGTCAGCCCCGATCTGTCTTCTTGCTGTTTTTCGCTTCCTCTACCTTTATTTGTTTCTTCTCTCTCGCCTTCATAAAACGCTCCTTTTTATTAATCGAGTCATATACGTGGTTGTTGTTCCAGGAGTCAGTGATGTTCAGTGATGTATCCATAGACTTCTCTCAGGAGGAGTGGGAATGCCTGAATGATGAGCAGAGACATTTATACAGAGATGTGATGTTGGAGAATTACAACAACCTGGTTTCGATGGGTAAGGACGTCTGTCCATGTTCATTCAGATTCTGTCCTCAGAAGGTCTCCTTCCTCCAGGGCGAAATACTCACCTGCCTTTCAAGTACCCAGTTAGATTTCCACATCCTGTTCCCAGAGGAATGTTTTTAATATTACGGAGCGAGAAAGAAGCAGCCGCGTTGAGTTGTGGGGGAAGTTTCAGAGCCTCATAATGTTTCATAAATCTGCTATACCTTTCTTTGACTCTTTCTTAATGAAGGGACTGGATTTGAATTCTAGGACGTTCTCATCATAAACATGTCTCGTTACTTCTTTTGTAAGCAGGACATTCTATTTCTAAACCAGATGTGATCTCCTTCTTGGAGCAGGGGAAGGAGCCCTGGTTGGTTGACAGAGAAGTAACGGGAGGCCAGTGTCCAGGTAAGTGAGGCATGGCAGCAACAGCCTGGTTGGTCAGTGGAGACCCCCTCACCTTTGAGATGCTGTCTGGGAAGCTCCCCTTAAAAGCTTTGGGCCTGTGGTGCAAAAGTAAGCCTTTCCAGCACGAGCTCTCAGGTGACCTCAGCTTTTCCCCTTACTTTACACACTGCGCGTGCTTTTTTCCTCTTACACTTCTCTCCAGATTCTAACCAGCTGGTGCCCTGTTCCACGCTCTCTAACAGTGCTCCTTTCTATCCTTATTTTGGATCTAGTTCCTTACCAGCTTCTCATCCTCTTTCGTATCAGTCATTAAAAAGCATCCCTTTCTCTTGAAATATATTCTTTTCTGCATTGCCAAAGACTTATTTTCTCTAGAGGTTTTTAGATACAGTAGTTCATACACTCACGGATTCATCCATATTTTTAATGAACGTTGACCGATTTTATAACGTGCGCGAGGTACTCTGTGAGATGCGGCAGAGATGAAAAAAAGAATAAGCAGTTACGGATTTTATGGCTTAGTAGAGGTACCAGAACACGTCTACCTGTAACTTCTATCAAGTCGAACCACCGTAAGAGGTTAAAACAGGGAGCTCGGCAGAAAGCGAGGGCTAACGATGTAGAGGAGTTGACGCACACGGAAGTCATAGGAGACTGGAGCATGCACACCCCTGACTCTAGACAGAGTGTCGGAAACAGGGTCTGTGCCTCCATCGACAACTTAGAGCTGGCAAAGATAGAGGGATTTGGTGCGAAGGAGGAGAAAACGGCACAGCACGTCATTCGGTATATGCCGATGGAGTCCCTGTTACACACCCGGCTCTGTTCTCAACGCGGAGGTTACGGGAGTGAATAGAACATGAAGAAAATCTCTGTTCTCAGAGCTTAGCCCACAGCGCAGGAAGAGACACACAAAGGACTATATATCAGGTACTAAGTGCGAAAAAGAAAAGCAAAGTGGAGAGAGGGGAAGGAGGGTGCTATTTTATGTGACACGTTATGAGAAACTTTTTCTATTAAGGCGACATTTGTGCAGAGACCTGAAGTAGAGCAGTGAATTACTGTACGTGATTACTGGGAGGAAGAACGTTTCAGATTGAGGAATGCAAACATTCGAGGGCCCTGGGGCACGTGTGCATTGTCTGTGTTTCAGGAGCCAGTGCTTCACCCGTCTAGGTTGTCATGTTCAAGTATGTTCAGGTCCAAGATCTCGTGTCATTTCATGTTGCATAACCTCATACGTAATTCCGAAAAATAGAGCATTTTCTCCCTTACCTAACTTTAATGCCATTATCGTCTCTAGTAAATGTTATAGTGGTTTTCTTGGTACACTGGATTATTTGTATCATGATACTGAGTGAGAGTGAACACTTTCATCTTAGTGATGCTGTTATCTTTAACTTGTTCACTACTCTATTTTATATATTTTATCTATGACTATTGTGGGGTTTTTTTTTTCAGTCAATTTCTATGGATTTTATGAAATAAAAACATTTACCCATTTCCAGAGGGTGCTTTTACTTTTTAATTTTAATTTGGATTGGCATCTTAAATATGTATGTTTTAATGTGTTTGTAGTCAACTCCTTTGTATTTATTATGATTTCTGATTTTAGAATATTAACTGACCTCTACAAATTTCATAGATATTTTATTGTTTTGTTTTTTTTTTTAACTTTCTGCAATTTGTTTTATAGCATTTAAATTCACTTGAAGTTTTCCTTTGCAATTAGGTACCAACTGGGAGTCTAAATCAATTACTTTCCCCCCACCCACACACACACACACATACACACACACACACACCTTATTTTAGCACCATTTACTTAAATACTCATTTTGTCATTGTTTTATCTGCCTATTCAGTGATAAGTTCTCATTTATGTTAATTTGTATTTCAGGGCCTCTTTTTCTATTTCTTTGATTCATCCATCCACTTATGCCATAGATATGCCTAGCACACAGTTATTTTAATTCTTTTTATTGCAAATTATCACAAATACAGAAAAGGTAGACAGGCAAACAATTATGAAGTGAACACTTGTGGAATCATCACCCACGTCAGGAACTACAACATGACCAGCAAAGATCTCTGTATCCACAATATATTTATGTCCCTTCATAATTTTACCACCTAAGAGTACCACCCACAGAAATACAGTTTAACCTGAGTTTGGATTTTATATACATGGAATATATATATATATACATATATATATATAATATGACTAATACTATATATATATGGCAAATGATAAGATATTTATCTTGCTTTTTTATTGAGCATTTTGCTTTAAGATTCATACATGTCATTACTGCAGAGCTGATTCCTTCCATTATATTAATACACTACAGATTATCAGTTCTATATTCATAGGCAGTTTTGGTGTTTTCAGTTTTTGACTGAAACAGCTACTATGAACATTTTCTGTATTTTAGGACTAGGAGAGAAAAGAATGAATCATAAGACGTAATATCTTGAGCTGCCAAATTTTCAGTTTTTCTTTTTTTTTCAGTCCCCTCTTTTTGCCCCTTTTCAGTACTCGTACCAAGTACGAAGGTACAGGAGGGCAGGTGGCCATAAAATCTTCAACAAACCTGCAAGACTCTTGAATGATTTCAGGCACATTCCCATGCAGCCTGTTTTTATCCATCTTGGCATAGCTTCATTATGATCACATGTTCATTCTTTATTAAAGATCTTCTCTGCCATGGCCAGTTCTGCAAGGCATTTGTGAGGGCTTGAGGAGGAAGCTTTTCATTTTATTTGATTCTCTTTTCTTATTTCGTTTACTGACCTGCAAATGGTAAGCTGGTCTTACGGTGATACTGAAGGTAAGCTGTTGTAGGCTGGTGGTTTTCTATGCAGATTTAATGTTAGGTTCCTGCTGATAAAACCAAAAGGTGAGGGAAGAAGAGCTTTGCCATGCATTCAGCATTTTATGGAGTGCCGTCTGAAGGCAGAGCGCCTTGCTAGAGTCTCATGGGGCTGTATGGTTGGATAAAATATGACTCTGTCCAGGTCGGGAGGTCTTTTTTTTCTTCTTTATTTTATTTTTCAATTATAGTTGACATTCATTATTACTTTATATTTCAGGTATACAGCACAGCCGTTGACATTTATATAATTTACCAAGTGGTTCTCCCAATAAGTCTACTTTTCATGTCACCACGTATAGTTATTACAATATTATTGACTGTATTCCCTGTTCTGTACTTTACATCCCAGTGACTATTTTTTAACTACTAATTTATACATTTATACTTTTTACCCTCTTCACCATTTTCCCCCCAGATTCCCAACATCCTCCCACCCCAGTCTGGCAACTCTAAGTTTATTCTCTGTATCTATGAGACTGTTTCCATTTTGTTTGTTTATACTGTTCTTTAGATTCCACATATAAGTGAAGTCATACGGCATTTGTCTTTCTCTGCCTGGCTTATTTCAGTAGGAGAGTTTGCTGCCCACATTTTCTTTCTACGCGTGGGTTTATTTCTGGGTTCTATTCTGTTTTGATTACTATAGCCTCTCAGTATATCAGGTAGCACAATACCTCCAACTTTGTTCGTCTTTCTCAAGATTGCTGTGGCTATTCAGAGTCTTATGGTTTCACATAAATTTTAGGATAGCTTGTTCTCCTTCTGTGAAAAATGCCATTGGTATTTTGATCCCTATTAGTGATCTTTGGGTAATATGGACTTTTTGACGATGTTAATTCTTCCTATGCATGAGTATGGTATATACTTCCAATTTATTTGTATCTTCCTCAGTTTCTTTCTTCAGTGACTTATAATTTTTCGAATACAGATCTTTCACCTCCGTTAAATTTATTCGTAAGTTATTTCTTTTTTGATGCAATCGTAAATGGGATTGTTTTCTTAATTTCTCTTTCTGATAGTTTGTTATTAGTGTATATGAATGCAACTGATTTCTGAATATTTTGTATCTTGCTACTTTACTGAATTCGTTTATCAGTTCTAATAGTTTTTGGTGGACTCTTTGGGGTTCTCTATATCTTCTATCATGTCATCTTCAAATAACGACAATTTAACTTCTTCCTTTTCAATCTGGATGCCTTTTATTTCTTTTTGTTGTCTGATTGCTGTGACTACGACTTCCAGTACTGTGTTGAGTAGTAGTGGTGAAAGTGGACATCCTTGTCTCGTTACTGATCTTAAGGAAAACACTTAGCTTTTACCCATTGAATATGGCGTTAGCTCTGTGTTTGTCGTATATGGTCTTTATTATGTTGAGGTATCTTCCCTCTCTTTCCACTTTCCTGAGAGTTTTTATCATGAATAGATGCTGGGTTTTGTCAAATGCTTTTTCTGCATCTGTTGGTATGATCATATGACTTACTCATTTTGTTTATGTGATGTATCACGTTAATTGACTTGTGGATATTGAGCCAACTTCACATCCCAGGAATAAATCGCACTTGATCATGCCGTATGAGCTTTTTAATGTATTGCCAGATTCGGTTTGCTAATATTTTGTTGAGGATTTTTGCATCTGTATTCATCAGAGATATTGACTATAATTTTTAAATTTTTTGTAATGTCTTTGTCTTTTGGTAATGCTGGTCTTGTAAAATGAGCTTGTGAACTTTCCCTCCCCTTGAATTTTTTGAATAGTTTGAGAAGGATAGGTGTTAATTCTTTGAATGTCTAGTGAAATTTATCTGTAAAGTCATCTGGTCCAGGACTTTCTTGAGAATTTCTTTTTGACTGATTCATTAATAGTTATGATCTGTTTAGATTTTCTGTTTCTTCTTGATTCATTCTTGGCAGAGTGTATATTTCTAGGAATTTATCCATTTCTTCCAGATTCTCCAATTTGTTGGCATATAGTTGTATGTAATATTTTCTTATAATCCTTCATATTTCTATGGTGTCATTTGTCACTTCTCTTTCATTTCTGATTTTATTTATTTGTGTCCTTCCTGTTTTTCTCTTGATGAGTCTGGGTAAAGGTTTATAAGTTTTATTTTTTCAAAGAATCAGTTTTTGGTTTCATTGATCTTTCATATTGTTGTGTGTTTTTTTTTTTTTAAGAATCTATTTTGTTTATTTCCACTTTGATCTTTATTATTTTCTTCCTGCTACTCATTTTGAGCTATGTTTGTTCTTCTTCTAGTTGGGGGTAAGGTTAGATTGTGAATTTGATATTTTTCTTGTTTCTTGAGGTAGATGTGCAGAGCTATGAATTTCCTTCTTTGAACTGCTTTTGCTGTGTCCTATAGATTTGGGGCTGTTGTGTTTTCATTTTCATTTCTCAAGATATCTTGCTTTTTTTCCTTGCTCTCCTTGTTAACTCATTTACTGTTTAGTTTACTGATGTTTTTTAGCCTCCATGTAATTGTGTGGTTTTTGTATTTTTCTTGTAATTGATTTCTAGTTTCATGCCATTGTGGTTGGTGAAATTGCTTGCTATGATTTCAGTCATCTTAATTTTATTGAGACTTGTTTTGTGGCCTAACATGTGGTGTGTCCTGGAAAATGTTCTGTCTGTGCTTGAAAAGACTATATTCTGCTGTTTTGGGGCGAAATGCTCTAAAAATATCAATTAAACCATCTTGTCAAATATGTCATTTAAGCCCATTGTTTCCTTGTTGATTGTCTGGAAGATCTATCCACTGATGTCAGTGAGGTGTTAAAATCCCCTACAATGATTGTATTAATGTCGATCTCTCCCTGTATGTCCGTCAATATTTCCTTAATTTATGTGCTCCTGCTTCAGGTGTGTAAATGGTTACAAGGGTTATATCCTGTTGCTGCATTGATGCCTTTATCATTATGTAGTGTCCTTTGTCTTTTGTTGTAGGCTTAGTATTAAAGTGTTTTTTGTCTGATATAAGTATCGCTACCCTAGTTTTGTTTTTTTAGAGTTTTACTTGCATGAAATGTCTTTGTATCCCTTTACTTTCAGCCTGTGTGTGTCTTTCAATATGAAATGGTTCTCTTCTGGGCAACATATGTATGGGTCTTCCTTTATCTCTTCATTTGCCATATATCTTTTGATTGGACTGTTTAATCCATTTACATTTAAAGTAAGTATTGAGAGTTGCGTAGTTATTACCATTTTACTATTCATATTTATTTCTTTTTTTTCCTCCTAAAGAAGTCCCCTTAACATTTCTTGTAATACTGGTTTGGTGGTGATGAACTCCTTTAGCTTTTTCTTGTCTGAGAAGCTATTTTTTTTCAATTCTAAATGATAGCCTTGCAGAGTAGAATAAATTTAATTGTAGGTCCTTGCTTTTCATCACTTTGAATGTTTTATGCCAAGCTTTCCCGGCCTTCAAAGTTTCTGTTAAGAAATCATCTGACAGTCTTACGGGTGCTTCTTCCTAGATAACTTTCTCTTGCTGCTTTTAAGATTCTCTGTCTTTAACCGTTGGCATTTTGATTATGATGTGTCTTAGTGTGGGCCTCTTTAGGTTCATCTTGTTTGAGATTGTCTGCGCTTCCTGGGCTTGTATGTTTATTTCCATCACCAGGTTAGGGAAGTTTTTCATTATTATTTCTTCAAATAGGTTTTCTCCATCCCTTGCTTTCTCTCTTCTTCTTCTTGTACCCGTATGATGCAAATGTTGGTACACTTAATATTGACTCAGAAGTCCTTTAAACTATCCTTATTTATTTTTTTTTTATTTTTGCTGTTCTCATTGGGTTTTCCTCAACTTGTGTTTAATGCTTGTACTAGTTTACAATTCCAACAGCAGTATATGAGAGCTCCCATTCTTTCACATGCTTCCTAATGTATGGAATTGTCAAACTTTGGTTTTTACCAAGTGGTGGTTGTATGATTATACTTCAATGTTGTTTTTATTTGAATTATTTACTGATAAGTTTGAACATGTTTCATATTGTTATCAATCTAGTGAAATAATTCTTTAGTGAATTATTTGTTGAAGACTTTTTTCCTATATTTCTGTCAGATTATCTTTATTTTTCTTAATGATGTGTAAGGGTTATTTATATATTCTGCTTATGAGTACATTGTATGTTGTAAAAATTGCAAATATCTTCTGCCGGAATTGTCTTTTAGCTCTCTTTATGATTTCTTTTTGCGAATAGAAGTCCTTAAAATTAGTCAAATTTATCACTTTTTTTTTGTGCTTCACACTCATGGGTCTTATGTAAGAAATTCTTCCTTGGCCTATTTTTGAATCTTCTGTAAACAAGAGTTATGCTATTTATGCACTTTGCCCTATTTTAGAAGTCTGCTTATCATGACACCATGAAGATATTCTCCTATATTTTCCTCTAGATGTATGATTGTTGTTCCTTTATAATCTTTTTCCTCTAATGGGCTAATTTTTTACTGTGATGTATTTAAGCTTGGTTACCTTTATTGCCTCCATTTTTTGCTGCTGTTACATTTTTCAATCTGAGGACTCGCTTTTTTTTTTTTTTTTTTTGTGATAGGAAGTCGTTGGCAGTCATCTCTTCAACTATTACCTTGCTACCATTTCCTTCTTTCTCTCTCAAGCTTCTGTTAATCTGACATTAGAACATTTGGATCATCTCCAGTGTCTTTTACTCTTCATCTGTTTTTCCATTTATACTGCCTTTACATAGAATTCTAGGCTCGATTTGTGTTGATTCACTAATACATACTTCAGCTTTGACCTTTTAACTCTTCAACCTTTTCATTGTTTGTTATTTTTAAAAAATTGTATAGTTTCGTATATAGTTATATATGCAATAAGATGTATATAACATAATTAACATAAAATTTTAAGATAACGTGTAAGTCTTTAGGTTTGTACATGTGAGATATTTGCTAGGAAATACACCTAGGAATGTAATTGCCGGATCTTGGCATACATACTTATTCAGCTTTACTAGGTAATCCCAAACTATTTTCCAAGTGTTTGTATCACCATCTCTTCCTATAATTGATATCGTAAGATTTTTTTCCCACTTTTTAAATATTCTGATTGATGTGTATAAAATCTTATTTTACTGTTTTAAATTAAATATTTCAGGTTACCATTAAAGATGATTTCCTTTCCATATGTTATTTGTCATTAGTGTCTCTTCTGTATAATACCACTTAGATCATTTTTGTATTAGGCTATTTATCTTTTTCCTAAGATTTCTAGGAACTTCTTATGTATTTTTCGGATACTAATTTTTGGTTAGGAACATGTTTTATAGACATCTTTTCCAGTTGTAGCTTCTTTATTCACTTTCTTCATATCTTTTTGACGAAAAGTAATTTTCAGTGTTTGGTTAAATTATATATTGAATAGTTAAATTATATATAGTTTATTCAAAAATTCTACTTTTTTTCCTGTATGCTTCACACCTTTGTGGTCTTAAGAAACTTTTCTCTAGCCCAGTTTTCTACTATCTTTTATGTTCGACTTTCTTTTTAAAGTCCCATTAAAGTAGCTCGAATTGATTTTTATAAAAGTTGTGAAATAGAGATCAGTTGTAATCGTTTTCCACACAGAAAACAAATTATCTTTGCCCACTAAATAAAAAGTCCATCTGTTTCCACTGATCCACAGTGTTCCATCTGTCATGTATTAAAATTCCATGTATACATAGGTCTCTCTTGTTCCATCTATCCCTGTCCGAATTACTCTTGCTTTTATAGAACAGTCTGATCTCTGTTGGGTCAGATCCTCCACCTTTCTCTTCAGAAGTGTTTGGTTATAAAATTTGTATAGACCCACAAAAGACCCCAAATGGCTAAAGCAAATTTGAGGAAGAAAATCAAAGCTGGAGACATCAGACTTCCTGATTTCAAACTACAGTGGACATTTGAAAAACACAAGTTTGGATTGTGGACCCACCCAGTTCAGATGCATGTGGTAACGAAGGAAAATTAATGAACTTGCCAATTAGCCAATATGAATAACAATAAAAAAATAAAAAACAAAACAAATACAACCTTGGGGACTTGTGGGACAACAACAAAGTTTTAACATTTTTGTCATTAAAGTTCCAGGGAGAGAGGAGAAATTCAGGACTTAAAAAGATATTTGAAGAAATAATGGCTTACCAAATTTTGTGAAAGATACAGCAATTCACGAAGCTCAGCCACCCCAAAAAGGATAAACCCATGGATAAACTCAAAGAAATCCATGCTGATACATCGTAATCAATTGCTGAAAATGGATGTCAAAAGATAGGTTGAAAGAACCATAGAAAAATCATGCATTACTTATAGTGAAACTAATTTTGAATGAATGGATTTCATAAATCATGTAGGCTAGAAGAAAGTGGAAGAATATTTTATTGTGCTGAGAAACTTTCAACTCAGAATTCTATATCCAGCAAAAACCCTTCAGGAATGAAGGTTAAAAGAAGGAAAGCAATACTGCAAATATACGTGGCAACTGAGACACTGGCCTGAGGGTTCATATGGGACTAGGCAGTAGTGGGGATAGTGGCTAATGAGAGAGAGGCTATACCCTGTTTCAAAGGGATAAGCATTCGTTAAGTCCAGGAGACAGCTGTCATGTGAGAATGCAGGCCCAGTCGTGCCAGATAATCCAGTCTTTCAAGGAAAGCCAGAAATCCAGATTTCTGTGTTAAATCTCCTGCTATCTCAAGTCTGGTAATTATGTAAAATTTAGAGAATTCTTGGAGCAACAACCACGTACAGACATGAGTAGGATACGACCTGATTCATCTAGGCTTTTAGTTCTATGGAGTTTTCTCTTTTTCTTTGACCCTCAGAAATTCTACCAAGATACAGCTAGGTAAAACTCTTCCGTCATAAATTGCTCAGCACAGAAGGGGAACCATTTGATTACTACGAGTTTTCTTCAGGTCTGGAAATCTGTTTCATTGTTGGTTCTGCATCATCGCCGTATATTTCTAGGACTCATTTTACATTTTACTTCCTTTCCCATGACTCACTGTTTTGCAGAGGGTGTCACTTTCTATCCTTTCTGAGAATTTTTTCTTCAAGAATTCTAATTTTAGTGATTGACTTTACACTGTGATATTAGAAGAGATAGCTTACTATACACCCTCTGTCCTCATCTTCTAAATAGAATTACATCACACATTCTGAAAATTAAGCCATTTTTCAGTTCACTTAACAACTAGGTAAATGGTTTTATTGCTGAGCCATGTAGTCATATTTTGCTTCTTGTGTGACTTTTTTTTTTTCCCCCATGCTGTTAATCCTTATCTTCATTGAGAGGTCTTTAATTGTCTGTTTATCCGTCACTAATCTATCTCTTCAGACACTGCAGGTAACTGTGGTTTGGTTTTTAATTGAGACATCCCTCCTCTAACTCTCTGTTCTTTTGTCCTAGTTGAGACTGTTATATAGCTGTGATTTTAGAATTTTCCTTTCTTATAATTATATGGATTCCCTTAGGATCATCCCATCGATTCCCTTTACCGCCTTTTTTTGAATTCCTTTTGACTATCTGTATTATCGATGCCTTACATACCTTGAATGTTGGAGCTCTTGCCTTCCGTTTGCTTGATTTATTCCCTCATTATTCTGAAGCATATCTTCAAAAGCAACCAAGGAAAGTGTGTAAGAGAAGTAAATAGAAAATATATTTTGTGAATTCTTATATGTCTGAATATGTTTTCATTTCACCATCAAGTTTGATTGGAGATGTAATTTTAGGTTGAAAAACTCAACTTAAAATGTTGAAGGCATTGCTCCATGGATTTCTAAAATCTAAGAGCATCTAGTGTTTTTGAGAAGTCTAAAACCCATTCAGGTTCTTACTTTTTTGTGACCTGTTTAATCACTTTGGAAGCCTTTAGAATTTATTTTTTATGATGTTCTAATAGTTCATGTTTAGGTATCATGACGTTCATTTTATTTTTTCATTTGGTTGGGCACGCACTGAGACTTTTTTTCCTGAAAACTAAAAATCTCTGAAATTTTCTTGATCATTTGTTCCCTATAATTTTCTCTGTTCCTTCTGTTTCGAATGTTATTTACTTTTTATATCCAGTGACTGACACATAGCAAGGGCTCATTACATTTTGAATGATTCAGATCTTACATATCTTGCCTTAGTCCTAGAACGTTTTTAATTTTCCATCTCTCCTTTTATTTATCTCTACTTTCTGTGAGACTTTAAGTTCTAATTCTTGAGAGATTGTTATATGTTGTTTTTAGAATAATTCTTTTAATTAAAAAAAATTTCTTCCTGTCTCTTTCTTGAGTTCTTTTTTTCCTCTTTATTTTAATCTCTTATGTTTAAGATTTTTCTGAAATAGCCAGTGACTCAAGGCTATCTACACATAGAAAACTGTGGCATTAAAAAGCCAATTAGAGCTTGTTTGTGTCTAAGGATGTGTAGATTTATTGGCAGTAGTCACTGTAGAGTGATCTGCCTAGAACAGTTTATTGGCTGATGCCACCTATCAGGTCTTTCTTCTCTCCTGGGCTTTTTTTCTCCAGAATGAAATCCTTCCCTTTCTGGGAATTAGTAAATAAGCTTGGCTTCCAGATTCAGAGAATTTACTGGGATAACAGGCTGGGGGATCAGCCTACTACTATAAGGAGCAGGATGGAGATCCTGAGGTT
>NW_011889229.1:452765-459647 GCF_000151845.1 Pteropus vampyrus | reverse complement strand
TAGTCCTAGAACGTTTTTAATTTTCCATCTCTCCTTTTATTTATCTCTACTTTCTGTGAGACTTTAAGTTCTAATTCTTGAGAGATTGTTATATGTTGTTTTTAGAATAATTCTTTTAATTAAAAAAAATTTCTTCCTGTCTCTTTCTTGAGTTCTTTTTTTCCTCTTTATTTTAATCTCTTATGTTTAAGATTTTTCTGAAATAGCCAGTGACTCAAGGCTATCTACACATAGAAAACTGTGGCATTAAAAAGCCAATTAGAGCTTGTTTGTGTCTAAGGATGTGTAGATTTATTGGCAGTAGTCACTGTAGAGTGATCTGCCTAGAACAGTTTATTGGCTGATGCCACCTATCAGGTCTTTCTTCTCTCCTGGGCTTTTTTTCTCCAGAATGAAATCCTTCCCTTTCTGGGAATTAGTAAATAAGCTTGGCTTCCAGATTCAGAGAATTTACTGGGATAACAGGCTGGGGGATCAGCCTACTACTATAAGGAGCAGGATGGAGATCCTGAGGTTTGTCTGGTAAGGATTTTCGATTAATCTTGCTGTCTGAGCCCCTCATGCACCCTCCTTTCACAGGTACATGATGTTGGCAATTCCTGGAAATCCCTGGGATTCTACACAGTAGGACCAATCTGCGACTTTGGTTTCATTTTTTTATGGTTGAGATATCCTTTATTACTATTCCATCATCTACTCTGTAGCTTCCAAAATTTTGCTGCTGCACTTTCCTCTCCCATTCTCTTTACCCTAATGGAATTTCTTTTTTCATTGAATCTCAATACTGTCACTTAGTGGGACTTCATGAAGGAGTGGTAACAGATGTGTATGTTCAGTGTGCCATGTTTGAAAAGAGTATGCCCTTTTTTTCTAGAAGAACTTTTGAGACATTGAGACAGTCAATAAATATTTGTTGGTCTTCCAGTATATACGATGTACTGTGCTGAGTCGAATGCACATTGATGAAGACAATAGACATTTTTCTGGCCTTCACAGAACTTAATCTATTGAGGGAAAAGATATTAAATGAACCTAAATAAATACGTAATTACAAACTGTGAAAATGTTAAGGAAGAGAACAGAGTGCTTAAAGGATAATTACAAAGAGGGTATAATTTGGTAATGGGATCAAGGAAGACTTCAAAAAGCATGACTTTTAAGTAGATATTTGGAAAATGAGCAATAGTTATCAAGGACAAGAGTGAAAGAAAACACCCAGACATAGAGAAAAATATGTGGAAAGGCCTCTGGGAGGACCAAGTTCTGGGAGCATTTGAAGAACTGCAAAATAGGGCCAGCGTGGATGGAGTTTAGAAACCAAAAGGGAGTATAGCGTGTGATTCTGTTGAAGAGGTGGGCGGGAACCAGATCGTTCACAGCTTTGGAGACCACATTCAGGAGCTTGGCTGTTATTTTAAGAGCAACATCGTAGGAAACTACTAAAGAATGTTAAGCAGAGCAGTGGCCGGCAACGCTGTTCTAGTGATGTGGATTCAAGATTGGAAACCTCAAGAGGGAAGACTAGGTAGAAGGCTATTCCAGTAGTCCAAGGGAGAGAGAATTCATGTTAGATCGGAAAGATAAAAGAATTTCAAGATATATTTAAGAGCAAGGTTAGGTAGTATGTGCTGAATCATGTGAAGGGAAGAAAAGGTGGTACTAGAACGATTTTCAATCTTTGGCTTGAGGTTTCTCTCCAGGTCCATAGTGTGTTCTTTAAAGCATTTCACTTGCCTAACATCCCTATGTTTGTATAGAAATTCTTTTATAATATCTTAAAAATACTAAACTGTTATTTTATACCAAATACTTTTCATATGTTCTTAAGCCTCACAATGATCATGAAATTTAGTTATCATTCCTATCGTATAGACAGAATCGGAGGCTCGGAAAGATGAACTAATCCACCCAAGAGAACAAAGCTTGTAATAAACTGAATCTGGGTTCAAAACTCATAACCGATTCTCGTTTCCATGATCTTTCAGTATGTCAACTCCCATTATATTCTCTTTTCTTCTCTCTGAACCTACAAATACCCTTTGTGTCAGTTGGTCGGCACTACTGTAGTACCTGTGCATGTAAGTCCTTTTCTCCTGAGGTCAGCATCACAGAATTCCAAAGCAAGTAGTATTTTCTTCAAACCGTAAAGATATATCTAGCCACTAAAGAGTCCTACCTGTTTACCAGTCATGCTAAATTCAATCAGCATTTGACTTTTCTTAAGCTATTCTCCCATGTGAATTGCCGCACTCTATTTCTTTATCATTCGTTAAAGAGACCTCCAGTTACTGAATCTAGACAATTGCTGTCGAATAGAACTTTCAACAGTGATGGAAATCTCCTGTATTTTTCCTATATTTCCAGTATGGTAGCTACTAGCCATATTTGGCTCTTGAAGACTGGAAAAGTGGATAGTGCCAACTGAATTCGAATTTTTGTTTATTTTTAATTGTTAAACTCCAGTAGATACATACGCTAGTGGCTACTGTAATGGACGACATAGATCTAACCAGGGGTTGGCAAACTTTTTCTTGAAGGGTCAGATTGTAAATATTTTGGGCTTGCAGTCAGTGTGATCTCTGGTGCAACTACTCACTTCTGCCATCGCAGCTTGAAAACAGCCGTAGACAATACATAAATGGATAACTCTGGCGGTGTTCCCATAAAACTATACTTATAAAAACTGTCGCAGTGCTGCAGGTCATAGTTTGCCAATCCCTTAGAATTTTCCCTTTGACATATTCACTTAATCCTGACGACTCTGTTAAGTGGGTATGATCATTTCTCTTAATTTACAGTTCATGCTGTGGCATGCTCTTATATGTGATGTTCGTGTGTTCGTGTGTTTAAAATCATCCTATAACAAGGGACGTAAGACTAAGACTTCTTTATAGTTAGCGAGCTCCCCTAAGTAATTCTGATCTTATTGCAATGTTTGGAAACTATTGGCTTACTTACTGCCTTCATCTTCCTGTGTGATCTCTCTTCACTCTTCTAGTCCATTTCTTAAAAACTCAGTTTAATTCTTCCATTTTAATTGAAGTTTTATTTTTCCCAAATAAGAAAAATGTGAGTGATTACTTTCATATTTTCTTTCAGTCCTGGGATCAAGATGTCAGACCAAGAAATTATTTCTGAAGAAGGAAATTTTTGAAATAGAGTCAGCCCAGTGGGAGATAATGGGAAGACTTACAAGACATGACCTTCAGTGCTCTAGTTTCAGAGATGATTGGAAATGTAATGGCCAGTTTGAAAGACAACATGGCTCTCAGGAGAGACATTTCAGTCAACCGATATACACCCATGAAGGCATGCCCACTTTTAGTCAGCATCCACCCTTGACATTACAGCAAATCATTCATAATAAAGAGAAATACTGTCCAAATAAGGAATATAGGAAAGCCTTTAGACGTGACTCACAGCATACAGCACATCAGATAATTCACACCATTGAGAAACCCTATGAATGTAAGGAATGTGGAAAGGCCTTTAGACATCCCTCAAGACTCAGTCATCATCAGAAAATTCACACTGGCAAGAAACCCTTTGAATGTAAAGAATGTGGAAAAACCTTTATTTGTGGCTCAGACCTTACTCGACATCAGAGGATTCACACTGGTGAGAAACCCTATGAATGTAAGGAATGTGGGAAGGCCTTTAGTAGTGGCTCCAACTTCACTCGACATCAGAGGATTCACACTGGTGAGAAGCCCTATGAATGTAAAGAATGTGGGAAGGCCTTCAGTAGTGGCTCCAACTTTACTCAACATCAGAGAATTCACACGGGGGAGAAACCCTATGAATGTAAGGAGTGTGGTAATGCCTTTAGTCAAAGCTCACAGCTTATTAAACATCAGAGAATCCATACAGGTGAGAAACCCTATGAATGTAAGGAGTGTGAAAAGGCTTTTCGTTCTGGTTCAGACCTTACTCGACACCAGAGAATTCATACTGGTGAGAAGCCCTATGAATGTAAGATATGTGGGAAAGCCTATTCTCAGAGTTCACAACTTATTAGTCATCATAGAATTCATACCGCTGAGAAACCCTATGAATATAGGGAATGCGAGAAGACCTTTAATTATGGCTCACAGCTTATTCAGCATCAAAATTTGTACTGGTGATAAACCATAGAAATACGAAATGTGTGGGAAGGCTTTTAACTACAACTCAGAACTTCAAAATCAGAGAATTTATCTTGATGATAATCCCTCTAAATAGAATAATGTAGAAACATCTTATTTGTTGACTACAGCTTATTTAGCCCGTAAAAAAATGTAGGAAAAACACCCCATGGGTAGAATACATTTTGGAAGCCCTTTAATAAAGTTTATATTTCTCTTGACCTAATTCAACGTATCAAATATTGAAAATGGCAACTTTTTTGACCCCCTTCTAACCTTACACATCAGAGAATTCATGCTTAAATGTAATACTGTGATTTTCATTTTTTTCCCCTACTTTATAGTAGTTATATTTTTAATTTTTCAATCCATTCTAAATTTATATGACTATGAAGTCCATCTGTTTACATCATGGTTTATAAGATACCTTTATTTTTTAAATACCTTTAATAACAGAGAAGTGGCCTCTTTATTTTTGAAGATGACTTACTCTTTTTGCTCTTTAGAAAATTTAGACTTTCTTATTGTCAAAACGTTCACAGACAACTTTGCACTCAGTGAATAGAGATCCTTTTGTGGCTGGCTTTATGGTGTTTCCTCGTGTTGCTGTATTATTTTATCAAATCCCTATTGATAGACACTGTAGTTTCTTCTACAGTTTGCCATTATACACAGTGTCCTGATGGACATTCTCCCGTGGCATATCTTTGTATCGTATCTTTTAATTACAGAGATAATGCATGAATATAGATTCCTTATAAAAGATTTAAACATTCCAAATAAAGCAAACATACCCTTTGACCACTATTCTTGTACCCATTTCCCTTTCCAAAGGATAGTCGTTATCTGTTTAGTATTTATCCACCCTGAGCATTTTTCTGTTTTTTTATACATGTATGTCTCAGTAGAAATTATAAAATGGGGATAATGATGATACCTCATAATTTTGTGTGAGGATCAAATGAGACACAGAGTGTTTAGAATTGTGCCTGTCATAATAAATAATCACTGAATGAATGTTGGTCACTGTTATATTCATCATTGTCATTAGTAGTAGTTGTTGAAATATAATTATTTCTGCAGACCTTACTCAACATCAGGCAAAATATACAATTGAAGAAAGACCCATTGAGGGTAATGAATTAAGAAAATTTTTTCTCATGTCTTATAGAACATGAAATAATCTTGGGTGTTGGGAAAGTAATGTGTATAATGTGTGGGAAGGACTTTATTCAGACTGGCATCTTTTTACTACATATAATAATAACACAAAAAATTTGTAACTTATGAAGAAAAAGTATGAAAAGACAAATAGCATTAGGTTTGAAAAATGGATAAATATATATGCACATACATATAAAGATAGGGAAACCTTATAGTTACTGATTTAAAATGCTATACTGAGTAGTTTTTTTTAAAAAAAATAAAAAACATTTGAAAACCTAAACAATTATTTTTTAGGAAGACAAACAGTACCAGTGTTGACTCAAAATCAGAACTCTTGGAAGACTCTTACAAACAAAGGAAAAGGGAAATTTAGCATGAGATATAGTAGCTATTAACTGCCAAAGCACCAAACCCAATTTCTTTTTAGGCAAAACATTACCTAAGGTGTTCAAGGAACTATTATATAGAAGTAGGCATGTCATAACAAACTGACGTGATCTTGATGTTAGAATTGCATTAGGAGGAAACAAGGAAGCTATTTTTCAGTATCATCCATGAGATGTATGAGCATACTAAAGAAATAAGGGAACTGTAGGTAGCAAAAGAATAATAGAAGTGAACCTGATTGGGACAGTAGCTAGAAAGGATGCCCAGTGCCCAGTTCCAGCCAACCGATGCTATGAGTTAAGTCAGCCCCGTTTGCCAGCTTTTCTGACTTCAGAGAATCCATAAATCTACCTTTTTTATTCAGTGATGACTCTTGATTTTTAAATGGCAGCTCAGATTTAAGATAAAACATGAGGACCAAAGAAGATATATCGACTCTGCAAGTAGCAAGTGACCCATGGATTACTTTTATTCTGGACACTAGAACAATGAGTGTGCAAAAGGCTTGCAGGAGAAGTTTTTAATAGTGCAAATCCCAGGGCCTCAAATTTAAGGGGGGAGGGAGGAGTACACACAAAATAATTTACCCAGAATTTCTTAGATGTGAACAGTTATAGATCTAAAATATTTCCAGAGATAAAGTAGCTAAACTCCAAGTATAAAGATACTCTTTTTAAAAAGGGACTTGATTCAGCCCTAATATTTTCTACATGAAATTTTTTATTTTAAGCATTATGTGAGTTAAATAGGATAGTCACGCACCACTTAATGGCAGGAATATGTTCTGGGAAATGCGTAGTTAGGCAATTTCGTTGTTGGGCAGACGAGTATGCTTACACAAACACAATTTGTGTTGCTACCACACATCTAGGCTATATGGTATACCACTCTTGTATATTTAGTCTGTTGATGACTGAAGCTTGCGGCGCATGACTATTGTATATATTTTATATCTCATTCATGAGCCATATACACAACTGAAAATTTAAAAAGTCAAACTCTCAGGAGAAAAAATAGCCAAGCCGTCACAATTTTGCACTAGCAGCAAATGTGTCACTGGAATTACATACTGTGTATTGTGTTCTAGACCAAGGGTCAGCGAGTTTTCCATAAAGGGCTGGGTATACTATTTGTGGGCCAAACTATTTCCGTAGCAACTACTCAGCTCTGCAATTATAGTATAGAAGACTTATAAAAGTCCTAG
>NW_011889229.1:449295-451520 GCF_000151845.1 Pteropus vampyrus | reverse complement strand
AGAAAAAATAGCCAAGCCGTCACAATTTTGCACTAGCAGCAAATGTGTCACTGGAATTACATACTGTGTATTGTGTTCTAGACCAAGGGTCAGCGAGTTTTCCATAAAGGGCTGGGTATACTATTTGTGGGCCAAACTATTTCCGTAGCAACTACTCAGCTCTGCAATTATAGTATAGAAGACTTATAAAAGTCCTAGCTTAAGAAATCCTGAAATTTAAAAAATAAATGTCCCATAGTTTAGCTTTTTTTTAGGTTTGGGTTAGCATTTGGAGATTGACCTTTCCTGTGCCTAACTTTTCATGCTCAAGGAGCTTTCTACCCTGGATGGAAAACCTATATATCCAAAGTAACTACAGGTCAGCCCTTTCATTCCTTGCTCCCTTTTTCATAGGTATCATGTTAGAGGGTTTTGTTCGTTTTTTTTTTTTTTTAACATTGAATTACTTAATTTTTTACAGGCATATTTCATAATTTGAGAAAAGTAGAGTAAGCAGAATATCTGCAAATAGGACGATTAGTAACAGGCTACTTCATTCTAATGTTTTGCATTACTATCAAAATGAGAATTGCTAAATGAAGTTTCTTATTCTTTGTTAGTATACTTTAAGTCATTTATTAAATTCCTCATCAAAAATCACAGAGATCATGCATTTGCACCCAAACCAATGAAACAATGCCAATAAACTTTTAAAAATCAATATTTCTGTCCCCTCCTTTCCCCACTCCCTTACCCTCTGTACATTTCCTGAGTAATGTTTCAATCTTGTGTTCTTTGTCCTTAAACATTAACAAATAAATTATAGTATATTTTTACAAAAAGGAATGATATTTTATACAGTTCTCTGTCATTTGCTTTTTTACATTTGTCTGTACATTTTGGATTTCCCTTCAAGTCCATAAATGATGATTTAATGGTTACAGTATATTTCACAATATGCTTCTACCTGTACCTATTCAGCTATTCCCCAATTGTGATATTTCAAATTGTTAACTCTTTGCGATTTAAAAGTAGTGCTTCAATAAACATTCTTATGTTCATCTTATTTCTATAAAATTATTTGCAGTGTTTTGGTTTCTTAGGTCTTGCTTATAGACAATTTCAGAGGGCAAGAGGATAAAGGAAAAAACTGCAGTTTTCATATATGTGGTTGTGGGAGTATATATACATTCACATTTAACATCTTAATCCACCTAGAATTAATTGTATATGTATTGTATTTGGCGTGATACAGGATGTCAGCTTTTTTCTATCTGGAAATAAAGCTAATATGTCAGAACCAATTATTAAAACTATTTGTCTTTCTCTACTGAATTAAAATATTATTTATCATATATTAAGTGCTCATCCTCAATTCTATTTCTGTGCTCTATTTTCCAGCAGTCTTTTACTTGAAAATTTCAGCAATTTATTACTTGGAAATAAAGATATGTATATTATTAATATGCAGTTTTTATTTGGAAATAGATGTTTCTTCATTAGAATTTCTAAATGATTTTATCCAGTTTCAACTAAAAAACTCATTGGGATTATATCTTGAATCTTAATTTGTTTTAAATACAGAGATCCAAGATGAATTCACAATTGACATTGAGTAGATATTAATTCAGGTATGTTTTGAAATTTCTTTGATAACTTATCCTTAATACCTTTACAAGGTAATGCTTCACAATGCTTACTTAAAATATGCTAGTAATATCTGAAAGTTTAATATCTTTTATTAGGGTATTGATTATAAAGCGATGGGTTCTTCAGATCTCTTATAATCTGCAGGTAAAGTCATATGTCCATCTCACAGTATTTAAATACTAATAAAGATTAGCCCATGTTGCTGTTCAATATAATCCATTTAAATAGGTTTAAATACTGTGAGATGGACATACGACTTTACCTGCAGATTACTTTCTCATTTCGTATTGCAGACCTCATGATGGGTGTTGGGCAAGACTTTTTACCATTTCCCCCCATTTTTATAGGCTGATGGGCTGATTTTTGCAGATAATTTCTGCTTCATATTTTCATCCCTACTCTTGTTTGTATGTCATAAGAGAAATTATGTATTGCCCTGATGAAATGTGTTAAAGCATATAAATTACCTTCTTTTATTTGACCCTGAATTTCTCACGTTCTGGGGCAGGAAAAAAATCTGTATTGCTAAAAATATGCTAAATATCATCTGAGTCTTCAGGAAGTTGTAATCATTTTGCCGGTGGAGGGTCTTGCCA
>NW_011889229.1:437331-447665 GCF_000151845.1 Pteropus vampyrus | reverse complement strand
TTTTAGTCTGTTTTGACTGATATTAGTATAAGCACTCCAGCTTTGTTGTGGTTGGTGTTTGCATGATATATCTTTTAAAATAACTTTAACTGTTTTCGTATCTTTGAACCAAAAGTGTGTCTCATGTAGACAGCGTATAGTTGGATCTTAAACAAAAATACAGTATGACAATCTTTGTCTTTTCAAAAAATTTTTTCCAGCTTTATTGAGGTATAGTTAACAAAAATTGTGTATATTTAAGATGTACAACTTGATGATTTGATATACATTTTGAAATAATCATAAGCTAATAAACATATCTATCACCTCGCTTAGTTACCATTTCCTCCTTTCCTCCCTCCTTTTTCCTTTTTCCTTCTTTCTTTCCTTTCTTCCCTTCCTGCCTTCCTCCCTCCCCGCTCCCTTCCTTCATCTTTTTTTACAGCGTTACTGAAATATAAGACCATTAGTTGCTCATATTTACAATATACAATTCAATGATTTTTTTCAATTATAGTTGGCATTCAATACTATATTAGTTTCAGTTGTACAGCATAGTGATTAGAGATCTATATAACTCTCAGAGTGATCAACCTAATAAATCTAGTACCCCTCTGCCCATTACATATTACAATATTATTGACTATATTCCTTATGCTATACTTTATATCTCCATGACTATTTTGTAACTATCCATTGGTACTTCTTAATCCCTTTGCCCTTGTTGACCGATTCTTCCCAACCTCCCCTCCTATTTGGTAGCCCTCAAAATATTCTCTATCTATGAGTTTCTGTATGTGTTGTTGTTTATTTTGTTTTTTAGATTCCACGTGTACGTGAAATCGTATGGCATTTGTCTTTCTCTATCTGACTTACTCCATTCAGTACAATTACCCCTAGGTCCATCAAGGCAATAACTTTTTTCCATCTCCTTACTTTTAGTCTGTGTCTTTAAATCTGAAGTGAGTCTCTTGTAGGCAGCATATGTAGGAGTCTTGTTTTCTTATCAATTCAGCCACCCTATCTTTTGGTTGGAGCACTTAATTCTTTTTCGTTTGAGGTACTTGTAGTTATTGCCATTCTTTATTCATGTTTTTAAGACATATTTTTTCTTCTTCTTAAAGAAGTCCTTCCAACATTTCCTGTAATACTGGCTTGGTGGTGATAAACTCCTTTAATTTTTTCTTGTCTGGGAAGCTCTTAATTTGTCCTTCAAGTCTAAATAATAACTTTGCTGGATAAAGTAACTTGGTTGTAGATCTTGGGTTTTCATCACTTTGAATATTTTGTGCCATGCCCTTCTGTCCTGCAAAATTTCTTTTGAGAAATCAGCTGCCAGTCTTTTGGGTGCTCCCTTGTGGGTAACTAACTGATTTACTCTTGACACTTTTAAGATTCTCTCTTTGTATTTAACGTTTGGCATTTTAATCATGATGTGTCTTGGCTTGGGCCTCTTTGGGTTCATCTTGTGTGGGACTCTCTGTGCTTCCTAGGGTTGTATGTTTATTTCCTTCACCAGGTTAGGGAAGTTTTCCATCATTATTTCTTCAAATAGGTTTTCAACTTCTTGCTCTCCTTCTCCTTCTGGTACCGCTATAATGCAAATGTTGGTACGTCTGATGTAATTTCATAAGCTCTTATGTTATCTTC
Source organism: Pteropus vampyrus (assembly GCF_000151845.1). Taxonomy (NCBI): domain Eukaryota; kingdom Metazoa; phylum Chordata; class Mammalia; order Chiroptera; family Pteropodidae; genus Pteropus; species Pteropus vampyrus. The sequence goes on along the minus strand of NW_011889229.1, from coordinate 446,036 downwards.
ATTATTTTGGATTATTTTATCTTGGTAACTAAGCCATTCTGATTGGGTGTTCTCCACTACCCCATTTTCTATAGGAGAGGATTTGATCCTCTGCTTCATCCACTCTGTTGATTCCCTCTAATATACTCTTCATCTCAGATATTGTATTCTTCATTACGGACTGATTCCTTTTTATAATTTCCATCTCCATATTTATATTTTTATCTCTTGTTAAAGTTCTCACAGAGTTCATCTGCTCTTCCCCTGAGTTCTCTGAGCATCCTTATAACCAGTGTTTTGAATCTGGTAGATTGCTTGACTCCATTTTTCCTGGAGCTCTGTTCTGTCCTTTGTTTCCCATTTTGGCTGCCTCTCTATATCTGTTTCTATGTACTAAGCGAAGCTCCTAAGTCTCCCAGTCTTATTAGCATGGCTTTGTGTAGTAGGTGTCCCACTGGCACAGTTCTGAGATGGGTCCAGCTGCAGGCCAAGTTTAACCCCCTCTGGGGCCACTTGGTAAAATTTAGCAAGCAATCCACAGATGCTATGGTATTGCATGAAAAAACAAATTAGCAAATATCCATAGATTAGACACCACTATGAAAATGGTGTCTATGAGCTGAAGCTCTCCCCTAGCCTGTAGAGACTGAGAATCATATTAAATGGGTATGAGGAACAGCTTCATTTTTATTGCATTGCCCTATCCTCCCAGGCCAATACAGCTCTACGCCTAGAAGGCCTCCCTGGGCCTGTGGTTTCTCTAGTGGAAAAAAGAGAATTTAAGATGGACATGTAGCTTCCCCAGTGCTGAGGGATACTTCCCAAGAGGACCACTCAGGTCTCACCTCATGAGGATCACTGGGGAGATGTGTGGAACTCTACCACTGGGCGTCAGATGGAGGCTAAGAGGGAGGTGGGGATTACAGCACCCAACACTTAGGTCTTGGCAGACTGCATTCCTGCTTAGAGCAGCCAGTGGCTTTGCCCATCTGCAAAGCTGAGCCACTGCTCCCATCTGGCCAGTGAGCTCAGCTGGCACTTCTGCCTGATTTGGATCCCTAGACCAATGGGCCTTACTGGCCATGGGGCCTATTCTATGGCTCTGCTCGAGGAAGGGAGCAAATTCGCAGCCCTTCCCAACTGCTAAACATAGCCACCAGTCCCACCACACCAGAAGGCCTGGGTATAGAGGTTCAGCACCCACAGAGCACATCTAACTGTCCAGCCAGGAGTGGAGCAAATTAACAGTACCATCCAATTGCTAAGCATAGCCTTGAGTCCTGACCCTTCAGGAAGCATGACCACAGATGCCTGGCACCCACGGAGCACATCTTACAGGCTACCCGGGCAGGGGAGAAATTCGCAGGCCAACCCAATGGCTGAGCATAGCCTCTAGTCCTGTCACTCCAGGAAGTGTGGCCACAGATGTCCAGAAGCTGTGGAGCACATCCTGTGGCCCACCCAGGCAGGGAGCTAACCCAGGAGCCCTGCGCAACTGTTAAGCATAGTCTCTGACCCGGCAAAACCAGGGATCTTGAACAGTGACTCCGAACAGCCTTGGAATCCAGCCTATGGTACTGCCCAGCTGCAGAGCACAGCCTACAACTCCACCCAGCAGTAGATTCTGACCTGTGGTCCTGCCTGATTACTGAACACAGCTTGTGGCCATTCCCAGGCAGGGACCTCGGCCAGTGACCCACCCAATAACAGAGCATAGACTATAGCCCTACACAGCCAGGGAACCAATACAATGACCCAGGCCAATCATGGAACAATTTCCAGCCCCACCTAGCTGTGAGGTACTGCTAGAGTCCCTGCCTAATCAGAGGGCCTGGCCAGTGACTTCTCCCAATAGTGAAGCACAGCCAGTGGCATACCTGATCACAAACCCCAGCCTGCAGCCATACTCATCTTTGGGGCACAATCTGCAGTCCCACCTGATCACACAACACAACCTGAGGCCCTGGCCGACGGCAAAGCTTCGTCTATGGCCTCACCTGAACATGGACTCCAGCCGGTGGCAGCAGCCAGTCAGGAAGTACAGCATGAGGCCCCACTGTAGGGAGATAAAGCTCCCCAAATTCAAAAGAGTGCATGGATTATCTCGGGAGGCCTGCTTGCATGAAAAGGAAAAGGCTGGTTCTGTGGAATTCCAGGAAGAAGAAGATTAAGTATAGATAAAGGGAGTGTCAAAGGGAGTGTCAAAGGAAGTGTCGATTGTACCTTGATCTTCAGGATGTTACTTTAATTATGTTATCTTGGGAGACCAAAAGGAACAGATTATGTATAAAAAGAAGGATAAGAAATAAACTCGGAGAGACAGTTGTGAGATCTGTTCTCCCTCCTGCACCCTGTCTGTCTTCTCTTTTTTCTCAGTCCCCGCTCCCCCATTCAGGTACCCGGTTTGACTTGGTCGGCTGGCTTCCGACACCCCGCCAAACCAAGGTCAATTGCAGAGTACAGCCTTCCACCCTGCCCAATCATGGAAGCCAACCAGAGGCACTGTCTTATCAAGGAGAACAGCCTGCAACCAGAGGTGTTTGCAGAGCCCAGCTAGTGGCCCCACCTGACCATAGAATATAGGTCACAAACCCACGCAATCAGGGAGCCCACCAGTAGCCCTGCTTGTGTACAGAGCCAAACCAGCGGTCCCACCTAACAGCAGAGCCCAGCAAGTGGCAATCCCATGACCTTAGAGTACAGGCAGTAGTTTCAAACAATGACCCAGGCCAATCATGGAGACCCTAGTAGCAAGCCCTGTTTGTCCATATATGCTACAAATTGTCTAAATCAGCTGGAAAGGAGACCATTTACTCAAGTGTACAGTTACTAAACAAGGATGAAAAGATCAAGAAAAATCAGGTAAGAGTCCTAGTTAAGATGGTAGAGTAGGTGAACATTGTGCTTGTCTCATCCCATGACTGCATTAAAACTGCAACTAAGATATATAGAACAATCATCTTGGAGAACCATTCAAAGACTACATGAACGGAAGTACTATAAGAATATAAAGAAGCCATCTTGAGACTAGTAGAACAGGTGAAGACGGGAAACGGGCTGGCCCTGTACCCACGTGTGGCAGTCAAGAATTGAGAGGGACATCTCAGCTGCAGAGGTCCACCCTGAACAGGGAAGGAGTGGCCCCAGCCCCAGACAGGGCTCCCCAGCTTGGAGCCTCGGTGCCAGGAAGAGGAGCCCCCAAAACTTCTGGCTGTGAAAATCAGTTGGGATTCCATCTGTCCTGGTGAGATGGAAGGCAGCTGGAAATTCAGGCATCCTCTTAAAGGGCCTGCACACAGACTCACACTCCCAGGCATTCACCAGTGAGGGACAGCAACTAGAGAGGTGACACAGACATACAGGAAAAGACTGAGTTGTATGACCACAGGGTGACGGCTGGAGGGAAAGCCACCATCACCCCTGTGTTGAGCCCTCCTCCTGTGTAGCCAGGGGGCTGAAGCAATCTTTCCTGTGTTGAGCCCTACCCGACACATTAAAATGTGAATTTTCATTTGCCTGGTGAGCCCTGCTCACTGCACCCTGATGACTCCCTGGGACTCCGTCCCACCAAACTTGCACACCACCACAGGCTTTTTCTCTGCTGGCAGGAAGCCACTGTTGGCCTGCACTGCAGTTTTTCTTAGACAGCTCTCGGGGGTCTGCAGGCCCCAGGCAGGTGGTGGCTGGCCTTGGTGGGCTCTGAGACTTACGGAGTGGCCCCAGGCTCAGCACTGGCACCAAATCTGAATCTGCATTAATCCACTGAATACAAGTCACCTAACGCTGGTGACTCCCTGAGACCCCCACCCTAATCAACTCTCATGCCACTTGTACCACCTGAGGCTCTTTCAGTGGCTGAGCTTTATGGATGGGTAGCAGGTGGTGGCAGGCCTATGGAGTCCCTCGGCCTTTTGCTAAGCTGCCCCAAGCCTGGTTTTGGTGATGACCAGCCTCGATTCACGGCATGGCTTCTCCCACATACCTCCAGGTCCAGCACAGGCAGTGACCAGCCACAGATTGCTTTGGAGCTCCTACCAGAGATTCCTAGACCAGTCACAGGTGGTGGCTGACCTTTGACTGCACAGGAGTCCCTTCCAAGAGACCCCGGAACCAGCATACCCAGTAGCCAGCTTCAAACCATAACAGAACACCACCCAAGTAGCCCCACAAGTGACACATCCAAAGGGTGGTCTTGGCAGGCACTAGAGCCTGCTGGGATGTATTCCACTCCATGAGATCAGCTCCTGCGCAGCACTTTGTGTGCTGTGGTTGTGGCCGATCCTCACAGTAAGCCTAAGGGCCAGTCCCACCTACGGATGGGCCAACAGCAATCAAGGCTAAACTACAGCAGGAGAGTACAAAGAACCCACACAAAGGACACTCCTGGAACATACAGCTTAGGTAATCAGGGAGACTGTGCCACTCGGCCCCACAGGACACCTACTGCATAAGACCACCCTGCCAAGACTGGGAGACATAGCAGATCTGCCTAAGGCATAGAAACAAAGACAGAGAAACACAGCATGAGGAGAAAAAGAAACACGTCCCAAATGAAAGAACGGGGAAAAACCTTCAGAAAAAGAACTAAACGAAATGGAGGCGAGCAATTTACCGGATACTGAGCAATTTACCAGATACAGAGTTCAAAACACTGGTTATAAGGATGCTTAAGGAACTTAGTGAGAAGTTCAATAAAGAGCTAGCAAGCATTAGAAAGGACATAGAAGCCATAAAAAAGAACCGTGAGCAATAAAAGAATAAAACCCAGTAATGTCAAGATGAACTCATGCCTTGAGTCTTAAACAAGTTTCTTGCTTGATCTTGGACCCCAGGTTTTTTGCTTCCTTGATTCTGGGTTGTCTGATCCAGCCATATCATTTCTTTTTTAGGTGAAGATGTTTCTTTCTTAGTCTAGGGCTTCTTAAATCTTTCCAACAAAATCCCCTTGATACTAAGAGGGAAAGCCCACTGTTGGGAATCTGGAGCAGAAGCAAATGTTTCAAAGGAATTCCCTTTGAAAACTTAAAGTATACTTACTTACATTCTTCTCCACAATAAACTCGTGATTAGATGTAAAACAAATACATAATTATCCAGAAAAATCAGTTTTTTTCCACCAAATCCTTCAGTAAAGTTTATGCTTCTTGAAGATGCAAGAACAGTTGCATCTGGAGGGAACTCTTCAGAGTTCAGGAGCGCGAGGCTCTTGGTCACATCGATCACGGAGGCCACCTCATCACAGTCCCGCATAAACATATCAGAAGCGCAAAACGTCGCTACACAATCGAGTGCGCTGTTTTTCAGACACGCACTCAGTGACTCACATCCGTGGTCTGCAGAGAAGGCCCAAGGAAAACAAATCTCTCAAAATCGCGCCGCATAAATGTTCGGAGGCAATTACACGTTCACAGAAACACAATCTCACGGCCTCCCAGTCAATCCCATTATCTATCTCACAGCTTCCCACAACTTTCAGTCCTACATAGCCCGACACACAACTCCAGACATAAAACCTCCTTCACAAACCGCATTCTCGTCTCCGCAGTCGCAACGTCTCGAACACAGAGCAGCCACATCCAGTGGAAAAAAAAATCGCACCCAGAACCACCGCAAACCCAGACAGACACACAGCGCCGTACCTGGTCACAGAATTCCCAGCTGGCCCCCGGGAAGTCCCAGCTTCTCACAAGTCCCTTTAAACCCGAAGCTCCACCCACGGGGCGGGCCGAGCCTGCGCAGTGAGTGCGCGCACGTAGCGCTCCCAGCAGCCCCTGCGCACGGCCCTTTAGGCCCCGGCGCTGCCGCGCTCTCGTTGCCATTGGGCGTCGCGACCAGAGCGATTCGGCGCCCCAGGTGCGCAGTCCTGGCACGGAGCATCGGCTCCGGCCACCTGTGGGGACGGTGTCGTGGCCGGGCGGAGAGGAGAGGCGCCGCATCAGCGGGGAGGGGACCGGCGTGTGCGTGAGATCGGCGGTGGTGTAACGTGTGTCTGTGGGCGTGACGGGCCCGGGCTGTGGCACGGGGATCGTGTGCGATCGTGAGGCCCGGACTAGTGGGTGATGCTGTTTTCGTGACTGAGTTAGGTGCAGAACCCCTTGTGTGACCGAAGGTGCCTGTGGCCTCTGTGCCTGCGACCCAAGTGTCACAGCTGAATCTCCTCCCCTCCATCCGCGCGGGCCCAGCCGCAAAGAAATCGCTCCCCGTCCTGTGTCTGAGCGCCAGTGGAAAGACTGCCGGCAAAAGGCTCAGTCCGATGCAGGAGAAGAATTTTAGCACCGAACGTGCCCCTCAGTCTGGCTCCCGGGCGTACGTACTCCCTTCGCTTTCATCCTCGGGTGCGAGCGAGCGCGCGACACACACGTACCCAGAACTCTGAGGGGTCCAACGACCGGTTTCAGAAACGCGGAGTCCCTCCGGGAAACTGCTGTGAAGTCAGATGCCAGTCCCTGTGACCTGGCCTTTCTCTAAGGGTCAACAGTGCTCTCCCTGTCACGTCACTGTGGATATGTGTGGATGGTGGCTGGTGGGGACAGGTGTGGTTGCGACGTGCCCTGATTTAGCCAAGCTGGGCTGGGCTCCCGTTCAGATTCCCTTTTTTCTCCGGTTCTGTCACAGCCGAAGAAAAGGGCGCTGAGGAGGAGGAGGAGGAATGAACTTATTGTCCATTTAAAAGGCAAGATCAAGGCGAGTGGGTATTTCCTCTTGTTCTGTGAAATGCATTTTAATTTTTTAGGACATGGGTACAGTTGCTTCCTTCTCTTTAAATGATCTGTCCATTTGATTGATACCTAGGCCCCCTCCCTAGTGCCTGTGTGCACATATTTATTTGGCAGAAACTTCCCATTACTTCTGAAAACTTTGTTTTTATAAATATGTGTAAACCTCTTAAAACAGTACCTGATACTTCACAAGTACTGAATAAGCATTAGCTAGTTGTTGTTATGCGGTAATTTAGGACAATTTTCTATCCAACCAAATAGATCAGGAAAAACGCAAATATCAAGCTAATCGTGTTGGTCATTGCAGTTTTTAAAAAATGAGATGCCCAAATGATCTGGAGTTGAAATTCTTAACCAAAGGTAATTTAAATCCATTTGGGGCTTTCAGGGTACCAGAAAACCCTAGAAATGATATGTAAAATTGTTGTATATATTTTAATGTGCCATTTTTCTGAGGAGGAAGTCCACAATTTAATGAGGTTATCAAACATGACCCAGAAAGATTCAGATCCACTGGCCTAGATTCAAAGACTCTAGTATCTGAGAATGTTCTTTGAAATTACCTTAAATAAATTAATGTCTAACAGTAGGAAATTATTAAATAAATATCACTTTCTGCAAGTGATTTCACTTTTTCCCACTATCTATGCAGTGAAATTTCAACCCGCTGCATTGATAGGATAATTATTATACTACATAGCAATCCTGAAGATAGTTAATGTATATAAAACAATCACATGAAAGCTCTCGATAAATAGATATGTGTTCTTATCTACCTGCTGAAAGTAGGAATTCACACCTCTTTAACCTAGGTTGTAGGAAAGAGAATGGCAGATGAAGTCATACAGGAAAGCAGTGTGGATGATTCTGATTAAAATAGTGAGAAGCCCAGAAGATTCTGGAAGTTTTAATATTAATACCCTGGCTGTAGGTAGGCAGGGCTGCCACTGCAGCAGTTTGACAGTGGTACTAGCTGCCAAGGTTGGTCCTTATGAATTTCTCTGTTTGTCTTGGATGAATCCAAGCAGGCCTGCAAGGCTTTGAAAGAGATTCTGCCTTAGAAGATGTGGCCCCTTATCAGTCCTGAAATTTACAAGTAAAGATTAGATTTGTCCATATTCCCTGAAATCTCTGTGTGTGTGTGTGTGTGTGTATGTGTGTGTGTCGGAGGGTGGAGGAGGAGGAGGATAAGGACATATTAACTGGAATTATTCAGGGAATTCTGAGGCTTATCTAATCTCATGGCCTCCTTTTTCCCCCTAGCTCTGGCCTCTGTGAATTCTGGTTCTCCAGGCAAGTAAACCCCAAGGAGGACTGACTGACCAGTTCTTGAATTTCTAAGCCATGGCCCATGTAAGTTACTCTTTCTTTCTCCTTCTGGAAGTACTGTCATGTTAAGATCCTTTGAAGATTTCTTTTTCCAGAAACTTTCTCCTTATCAGAACCCCATCTAAGAACATTCTCCCAATTCCTCTAAATCCAGTGATGGGTGAATTTAAAGGAAGTAATGTCTATCCTATGAGCCCTCTTTTTTCTAGTCATTGTTCTTGTCTTCTTTGAACAAGTCATTCAGCATCAGCCTCAGTCTTCTGCTAAGAGGTGCAGTGGAGCAGAAATTAAATCCCTTAAGAGAGATGTTTGACCATCTCTTGTGAGTCGATTATAGAGGATGGGCCCAATTTGACTACTCACTGGAAAACTGAACTTCTCTAACTTGAGTTTTCCAAATATATGAGATAAGATTTGCTATTGGTTTACCTCACCTTCAGCATATGGTAAGGTCTCATGTTTTGTGAGGCTTTTAGGACCGGGTAGGGATGTATAGAGAGATCAGGAATCTTCTCTGGGAATCCCTAAGAGCTGTCCACCAGGAACAGGGTTCCATTTGTATTTGAACAGAATGTGCTTGTCTAGAATGACGTGTTTGTGATTCTGGGTCACCGGTATCCAGAATCTACATAAGCATCCTCTAACTCTGGAACAGGAATGCATATAGTGAAGGATGGA
>NW_011889229.1:435402-437281 GCF_000151845.1 Pteropus vampyrus | reverse complement strand
CATTCTCCCAATTCCTCTAAATCCAGTGATGGGTGAATTTAAAGGAAGTAATGTCTATCCTATGAGCCCTCTTTTTTCTAGTCATTGTTCTTGTCTTCTTTGAACAAGTCATTCAGCATCAGCCTCAGTCTTCTGCTAAGAGGTGCAGTGGAGCAGAAATTAAATCCCTTAAGAGAGATGTTTGACCATCTCTTGTGAGTCGATTATAGAGGATGGGCCCAATTTGACTACTCACTGGAAAACTGAACTTCTCTAACTTGAGTTTTCCAAATATATGAGATAAGATTTGCTATTGGTTTACCTCACCTTCAGCATATGGTAAGGTCTCATGTTTTGTGAGGCTTTTAGGACCGGGTAGGGATGTATAGAGAGATCAGGAATCTTCTCTGGGAATCCCTAAGAGCTGTCCACCAGGAACAGGGTTCCATTTGTATTTGAACAGAATGTGCTTGTCTAGAATGACGTGTTTGTGATTCTGGGTCACCGGTATCCAGAATCTACATAAGCATCCTCTAACTCTGGAACAGGAATGCATATAGTGAAGGATGGAAAATGATAGTAGGTAAGAAGATCATGTAGATACATGAATAGTTGTAGACCCTCAGAACTGAAAAGGACCTTAAATATTTTGTATAGACCAAAAATATTTAAGTAGAAGAGAATGATTAAATCTCATACATCATTTATAGATTATTGTATAGCCAGCTATTAAAAAGTTCATTAAAGAATCTGTCATAAATGGAAAAATGCTTATGTTATGATCTGATTCAACAATAAACTTGTAGGGAATTCTTTAATTGTGCTCAGATCCTTTCCTAACAGATATTGCAGGGAAAAATTTTTTTTTTTTTTTTTAAGTCCATTCTTTAAGGGTAAAGGGTGGAAGAACTCAATTTCTTGAGAATTTATGAGGGAGACATATAGCAGGGAGAAGGCTTATATACAGTAGTTTATTTAGCTGGAAAACAAATTGCTTTTTTCTTTCCTTGACATTTTTGGATAATTAAGATATGCCTGAGTATATGATGCTTCGAGAACACATAGGCTTGCTGCTTCAGGCGCAATCATTTCCTAATTCACTGTGTTACAGCCTTCCAACCCAAGCCTGTTTGCTTGCTTGTTCCATTTCCTGCAATATCTATTCCATCTTAAAACAAATTTTCTTTAATTTTAATTGTATTGTAATTTTAATTGTATGGTTTGTCATTTCAGGGATCAGTGATATTCAGTGACGTGTCCATAGCCTTCTCTCAGGAGGAGTGGGAATACTTGGACTTAGAACAGAGGGACTTGTACAGAGACGTAATGTTGGAGAACTACAGCAACTTAGTCTCATTAGGTAAGGTTATCTGCCTCTAGTAACAGACTCTGTTCTCTGTAATGTCAACTTTCTTCTCTGGAAATTTCAGCAATATATTTCAAGAAATTATCTAAATTTTTGGTCCCTGTTATCAAGGGAATGGTTTGAACTTTATTTGAAAGTGAGCACCTCCATTAAGCATATTCATCTTTTTCATCCTTAAGTGGTCTTTTAGGCCTTCCTTAGTATTGGAAGGGCTGGATTTGAAATCTGAGTGATTTATAGCCCTGTCAGTGTCAAAGAAATCAGATTTCACTTTGTGTTTGAACTTAAAATTGCTATATATATTTCGTTATTGGTTGGTATTTCTGTAAGGAAAATAGCTACACCTTGATTTTTTTTCCCCTTTGGCTGTCAAAAAAACACATAATTTTTGTGGTAAGTTGGAGCAACAGGACTTGTTTATAATTCAAAAGAACTCATTCACTTTTACTTACTCTTATGATTGAAAGTTAAATATCCAGTCTACGGCCATGCCACCCTGAACAAGCCCAATCCTGTCTGATCTTGGAAGCTAAG
>NW_011889229.1:435041-435352 GCF_000151845.1 Pteropus vampyrus | reverse complement strand
CACTTTTACTTACTCTTATGATTGAAAGTTAAATATCCAGTCTACGGCCATGCCACCCTGAACAAGCCCAATCCTGTCTGATCTTGGAAGCTAAGTAGGGTCGGGCCTGATTAGTACTTGAATGGGAGACCACCTAGGAAGACCAGGTGCTGTAGGTGTAAAAAATAAAAAAAAAAGGGATTGTAAACTGACAAGGTCCTTGCAATCTGCGAGGTCAAGAGGTCAACCAACGGTTGCCTCGCCTAAAAAAAAAAAAGAAGAAGAAGAATTTAAATATCCAAGAATTTTGCATTTAACTTTATATGAATATC
>NW_011889229.1:426581-434930 GCF_000151845.1 Pteropus vampyrus | reverse complement strand
AATATATATAGCTCCTAGTATGTATTGTACACAGTGTTTAGATGTAAATAAAAATTAATATAACCTTTAACAGTTGTATAAGATAGATACTATTATTTTCCCAAATTGGTAGGAAAATAAAGCATAAAAGTAACTCATGTTACTGAGCTCAAGGGGTTCTCTCTGTGCGTATCAAGGCCAGAGGAGACATAGACAGGAGTTTGCAGCAAAGAAAGTAGAGGTTTATTTGAGGAAATGACATCAAGCCTGGAGACACAGGTGAGCTAGTGCTCAAAGACCTGGCTCCCTGTTGGCCTCTAGGGCATAGGTTATATAGAAGAAAACTCTTTAGTCATGGTAGCTAAGGGAGCTGGGGTCGTGGGCTCTACTGATTGGTCTGGGCTAGGGTAGGAGTCAGTTGATCATTGCATCCGGCTCTGATGTCAGTCATGGCATCGTTTTGCCTGGTTTCGAGAGGATGTGGCCGGTAGGGTTGTTCTGCCTTCATGGGTAGGTCAAGATGGTATTTTTAGTTTGACCTAAGAAACTCTTTTTGTGGTCAACAGACATGAGTCTTTGTTTCTGAGATTGTTTGATGCCGACCAGAATCTAATGTCCTAAGAGCTTAGTGATTGAGGGAGTGGTCGGGCAGTATGTGCAAAGGTGGAAGGATAAGGAAAGAAACGAAGCAAGCGAGTACAAGGCCAGTTTGAATCAAGGAGAAAGAGAAGAGAAAAAGTCATTTTAAAGAACTGAAGATTTTCACGATTATGCTTGTCCAAAGTCACACAGGCAGGATTTGTACCCAGGTATGCTGTGCTTTCAAATACTGTTGCCTCTCAAGGTGTCTTTATATGAATACAAATTAAAATAAGACCTTTTCCGTCCCTCTCTAATCTGTTTATTATGTAACCTTAATGTGAATTTTTTTGACCATCTTGCCCTTTGTTCTAAAAGCTTTGTCAGTTACCATTTGACTTACAGTTGATTAAAAATTTAACCAAGACTGAATCAAAGTAATTTTTAATTTATTTTTTATTTCCATATCACCTTACATTTCTTTTCTTCTAACCAGGATGCTTCATTTCTAAACCAAATGTGATTTCCTTATTGGAGCAAGGTAAAGAGCCCTGGAAAGTCGTGAGGAAAGAAAGACGATATCCAGGTGAGTCAGGGCCAACTGGGTTACTTTTTGTTAGATTTATTGTAGTGCCCCTTTTTGTTCACAAAAGCAAGGTAGTTACAAATAAAATAAGAAAATAAGCAGAATAACAATTAGAAAAATTAATAAATATGTAACGTCAACAAAAATGTATATCGATATATAATATCTTTTATATATACGTATATATAAATACTTTTTTAATACTTTTATTTTTCAATTACAGTGGCATACGATTATATATTAGTTTCAGGTATACGCTAGTTATTAGATATTTATGTAACTTACCAATATTATTGGTGATCATACCAATAAATCTAGTATCCATCTGACACCGTAGTTATTACAATCCTATTGACTATATTCCTTATGCTGTACTTTACATCCCTATAACCACTTCATAACTACCAATGTACTTCTTAATCCCTTCCCCTTCTTCTCCCATCTCCCCATCCCCCTTCCCATTTGGCAACGCTGCCTGGGACCCTTTGCTCCTCCAGGGGGATCTCTGCAGCCGAGATATCCCTCCTGATTTTTAACCACCACACATGGTTTTGGGATCACCCCTTTCTGCGTCTCTGTTCCTCTCACCTGTCTGGAGATGGCTTGTTCAGTATGTCTTTAGTTGTAGGACTTTCATTTAGTTAGACTTTAGGCAATTATCAATGGTGGTGATTCTGTAGTTTAGTTGTAATTTTGATGCGGTCATGAAGGGAGGCAAGCACAGCGTTTACCTACTCCAAAGTCACACAGGCAGGATTTGTACCCAGGTATGCTGTGCTTTCAAATACTGTTGCCTCTCAAGGTGTCTTTATATGAATACAAATTAAAATAAGACCTTTTCCGTCCCTCTCTAATCTGTTTATTATGTAACCTTAATGTGAATTTTTTTGACCATCTTGCCCTTTGTTCTAAAAGCTTTGTCAATTACCATTTGACTTACAGTTGATTAAAAATTTAACCAAGACTGAATCAAAGTAATTTTTAATTTATTTTTTATTTCCATATCACCTTACATTTCTTTTCTTCTAACCAGGATGCTTCATTTCTAAACCAAATGTGATTTCCTTATTGGAGCAAGGTAAAGAGCCCTGGAAAGTCGTGAGGAAAGAAAGACGATATCCAGGTGAGTCAGGGCCAACTGGGTTACTTTTTGTTAGATTTATTGTAGTGCCCCTTTTTGTTCACAAAAGCAAGGTAGTTACAAATAAAATAAGAAAATAAGCAGAATAACAATTAGAAAAATTAATAAATATGTAACGTCAACAAAAATGTATATCGATATATAATATCTTTTATATATACGTATATATAAATACTTTTTTAATACTTTTATTTTTCAATTACAGTGGCATACGATTATATATTAGTTTCAGGTATACGCTAGTTATTAGATATTTATGTAACTTACCAATATTATTGGTGATCATACCAATAAATCTAGTATCCATCTGACACCGTAGTTATTACAATCCTATTGACTATATTCCTTATGCTGTACTTTACATCCCTATAACTACTTCATAACTACCAATGTACTTCTTAATCCCCTATAACTACTTCATAACTACCAATGTACTTCTTAATCCCTTCCCCTTCTTTTCCCATCTCCCCATCCCCATCTTCCCATTTGGCAACGCTGCCTGGGACCCTTTGCTCCTCCAGGGGGATCTCTGCAGCCGAGATATCCCTCCTGATTTTTAACCACCACACGTGGTTTTGGGATCACCCCTTTCTGCGTCTCTGTTCCTCTCACCTGTCTGGAGATGGCTTGTCCAGTATGTCTTTAGTTGTAGGACTTTCATTTAGTTAGACTTTAGGCAATTATCAATGGTGGTGATTCTGTAGTTTAGTTGTAATTTTGATGCGGTCATGAAGGGAGGCAAGCACAGTGTTTACCTACTCCAAAGTCACACAGGCAGGATTTGTACCCAGGTATGGAAATCTTAAAGGAAATCTTAAAGGAAGTGACTTTTAATCTAAGACCTCAGGATGAGAAGGAGACAGCCATGCAAAGAGCACAGTCAGAAGCTTTGTGGGAGATAGAGCAGAAATGTCCTAAGAGATTCAAGTAAGTTGGGACATGTTCTGAGATCTGAAAGAAGCCCTCTCTTGGTAGCAGTAAAGAGGACATTGTTGAGATCATGTGTTATCTGCAGAGTTGGATTTTATTCTAAGAATAAAGAGAAATTGTTGAAAGAAGTTCAGTATGAATTTTCAACCTTTAATCTCCATCAGAAGAGTCTGGAGAATATTAAATATTGCCCAGGACTGTAGAATCTGATCCAAGAGGTTTAGGTGGTATCTGTACCTCAATATTTGTAATAAGTTCCTCAGTGATTCCGATCCACGTCTCAGTTCGAGAACCACTGACTTAAAGTGTTTATAGGCATAGCTCAGAGATACTACAGGTTTGGTTTCAGACCTCCTCAATAAAGCAAATATCTCATTAAAGAAAGCCACTCAAATTTTTTGGTTTTCTAGTGCATATAAAAGTTATATTTATATTATACTAGTTTATTAAGTGTGCGATAGATAGCATTATGTTTTCAAAAATGTATATACCTTAATTAAAAATTACTTTATTGCTAAAAATATGCTACCCAGCATGTGAGACTTTAGCGTGTAGTAATCTTTTTGCTGGTGGAGTGTAACATCAAAGATCGCTGATCACAGATCACTATAACAAAACAATAATAATGAAAAGCTTGAAATAATGTGAGAATTACTAGAATCTGACACAGATATGTGAAGTGTTGGAAAAATGGTGCCAATAGACTTGCCGTATGCAGGGTTGCCACAAACCTTTAATTTGTAAAAAAATGGTAATATCCGCGAGGCGCAATAAAGTGACACAATAAAGAGAGATATGCCTGTACTTAATCACCAATCTCACGTTCTTAAATCAACTCTCTTTTTTTTCGTGTTCCCTGATGTATTTTTTTTCTCAAATTATATAACCGTTTTTAGAATTTCATTGGAAATTACTTTGGTTATCTTTTATTTGTACTGTCAGGAAAAGGCACTACATGTTTGCTCTCTTGTTTTCTTTCAGATATGGGGATCAGGTATGAGACCAAAAAGTTATCTTCAGAAAATGACATTTATAAAATTAACTTATCCCAGTGGAAGATAATGGAAGGAATTAACAACCATGGCCTTAAGGACCTCATTTTAAAAAATGATTGGGAGTCCAATCGAAAATTTGAAGGACAAGAGGGATATTTTGGTCAAGTGAAAATTACATCTCAGAAAGTGCCCTCGTACCAGAAACGCACATCTCTTACTCCACATCCTAGAATTCATTTTGTCGAGAAACCCTACGAATGTAAGGAATGTGGGAAGGCCTTTAGAGTACGCCAACAACTTACTTTCCATCACAGAATTCATACTGGTGAAAAGCCCTATGAATGTAAGGAATGTGGCATGGCCTTTAGACAGACTGCCCACCTTACTCGACATCAGAGACTTCATTCTGTTGACAAACTGTATGAATGTAAAGAATGTGGAGAATCTTTCATATGTGGCCCAGACCTTAGAGTACATCAGAAAATTCATATTGGTGAGAAGCCCTATGAGTGTAAGGAATGTGGAAAGGCCTTCAGAGTACGTGGACAGCTTACTCTCCATCAGAGGATTCATACTGGTGAGAAACCCTATGTATGTACAGAATGTGGAAAGGCCTTTAGACAGTATGCACACCTTACACGACATCAGAAGCTTAACATTGCTGAGAAACTCTATGAGTGTAAAGAATGTGGGAAGGCCTTTTTGTGTGGCTATGGCCTTAGGGTACATCACAAACTTCATACTGGTGAGAAACCTTATCAGTGTAAAGAATGTGGGAAGGCCTTTAGAGTGCGACAACAACTAACACTCCACCAGAGAATTCATACTGGTGAGAAACCCTATGAATGTAAGGAATGTGGGAAGACCTTTAGTCGTGGTTATCATCTTATTCTTCATCACAGAATTCATACTGGTGAGAAACCATACGAATGTAAAGAATGTTGGAAGGCATTTAGTCGTTACTCTCAACTTATTTCACATCAGAGCATTCATATCGGTGTTAAACCCTATGACTGTAAGGAGTGTGGGAAGGCCTTTAGACTGCTCTCACAACTTACACAACACCAGAGTATTCATGTTGGTGAGAAACCCTATAAATGTAAGGAATGTGGGAAGGCCTTTAGATTGCGCCAAAAACTTACTTTACATCAGAGCATTCATACTGGTGAAAAACCCTTCGAATGTAAGGAATGTAGGAAGGCCTTTAGACTTAATTCATCTCTTATTCAGCATCTGAGAATTCATTCTGGCGAGAAACCCTATGAATGCAAGGAATGTAAGAAGGCCTTTAGACAACATTCACACCTTACCCATCATCTGAAAATTCATAATGTAAAAATATAAGGAAGGCTTTTCAGTCCTGTGTTGTAGAACACTCTATGAGTGTAATAATCCCTTTTGCTTCATACACGGGGGGATTTAATGTATTTTACCATCATTCAAACCTAACGAACTTCACATTCATTCTAAAAACGAATCTTATTAATATAACAAATGTGGGAAAGACACTTGCCTCGATCTCATTACTTTCCTACATGTGTTATATTGAACAAGATGGTTAACTGCTCTGTGCTATAATTTATTCATTTGTAAAATGGTAATACTGTGGCAGAATAAAAATTGACCCATTCATTGATCCACCTCCCCATCAAAGGGTGGAATCTACATCCTTTCCCCTTGACTTTGACTTTGACTTTGACCAGGAGAATATAGTAAAAGTACTGTTGTGCCAGTTTCTGAACCCAGGCTTTACTGGTCAATTTTACTTCATCTCTTGGGATACTCTCTCTGTTTTTAGAATTTCACTGGAAATTACTTTAGTTACCCTGTTCAGACCCTACACTGTTCTGTTAAAAAGTCTGGCTACTCTACCACAGGGACACCTGGAGAGGCTCAAGGACAATATAGAGAGGGAGAGGTACCCTGCTGAGCCCAGTCTTCTAGAAATGCCCACCGAGACGCCAGACATTTGAGTGAAATAGTTTTGGATCCTCTAGAACAGCCACCAGCAGATTGCTATACAGAACAGAAGAATCGACCAACTGAGCACCTGCCTAAATTCCTGACCCAGAAAACCATGAGATGTAATAAAATGGTTGTTTTAAGCCACCGAATTCTATTATTATTTATATTACTCTTGAAAATTCATATAAAAGACTACGGGCACAGTGAATATAGAAAAGCCCTCCACCAACACTCATCTCGACTGAAATTCAGATAACCAAGTCTTGTTAAAATAGTGAAAGTGAGAAATGCTTTTTCAATTTGTTCATTAAAAAGCAGATATTCTGCAATCTACATTCTGTGGCCTCAGTTAAATTAAATTTAATTTAAAATTAACAAAGGGTAACATAAAAAAAAGCTATTTGGAAACTTAAAATCACCTGTATTATAATTCCTGCACTAACTTTTTTTTTAAATCCATTGTAGCTTTTTGGTTTTTTTTTTAAACGTTCAAATTGTCCTATCTTTGGCCAGTGAGTATTCCCTCAAACGGACTTATGTGTCCTTTTGTCAGGACCCACTATAGCTTTTGGTAGCTTTTATTTTTCTGACCAATTGGCCATCTGCAGAGCATATTAAAGACATTTATTAATAAAAGGGGAAAATGGAGCACTTGTCTTGCCTTTCCTTTATGAACTTTAAGACAACCAAAAGCTGGTGAAGGAAGTTCTTTTTTACTAGAGAAGTCTAGCTAATAAAGGTGAAAGGAATGATAGAATTTGAAAAATCACACTTTTATTTATGAAATAATGGATCTTGGTGGTGATATCAATGGATGCAAAGACCATTAGGTAAAAAATTGATAGAAAGCTTTCAGTAGATGGAACAGAATGACAACCCACTAATCTGTTTTCACATCTGTAAATTAGATCAACCAGGCTATGTGCTTCTTGATATGATACAGTGGATGTATACAGCACCACCTGTGAAGTATTTCTGCCTAAAATATTGACTCAGAAGTATAATTTAGTCTCTAAATGTAATTACCGGTTTACAGGAAACTTGGGAAAAAATAAATGATATAAAGAAGCAAACAAATCCAGAACGTGGGAAATTCCACAAAATTAGTGGCCTAGTTTCTTAACCAATATCTGTCAAGACTAAAAACAGAATCTAACAAGAGACTTAAGAGACATACCAATTAAATACAGTGCGTGGAATGTGCTGGGACCCTTTTGTAAAAACGTATCCAGGATTTGTTTTAATCAGGTATGGTAAGATAGGCAGACAAAAATGGTTGTCATACAGAAGTTTATGCTCAGATCAGTAGAAATAGACACTGCATGCCACTCAGGTCCACATAGGGAAGCCTCTAGTTCTGTTGGGAGGCAAAAAATAGGTTACGGCAGAGCATGCTCAGAGCCTTTACTGAAGTTTTCCTGTGAAGGAATGGGCAACACTGAGTAGGTACACTGGACAAGGGTTGGATAGGCTGAATAATTTTGGTAGACTCTGAGCTATAGGGGTGGTCCCTAGTTGCCTGGTACCTGGCCTTGGAGTGATTTAGGGCAGGGGTAATATTAGCTCCGTGTGTGAGAGTTTGATAAAGGAGATGATTTGGGGTATGGGATTTGGATTGGTATGTATAACAAAGGCATGATTGCAGTGGAGTCCTTTGTTGTCTCTAGGAATTTGCTAGCTCTGGGAGGGGTAGTCTCTCCAGGGTCAAGTCCCTAAATGTCAGAGCATCGAGAATACAGAAAAGAAAATCTAATCAATACAATCCTGATTTGGACAAATAAATTTTTAAAAATTTAGATTATTGTAAAAGTGTAAACCTATAGAGTGGGTATTATACTAAGCAATTATTCATTTTCTTAGGCATGATGATGACATGAGGGGTGTGTGTGTGTGTGTGTGTGTGTGTGTGTGTGTAGGTCCTTATGCATTAGAGATTCATAGTGAAGTATTCAAGGGTAAGATTATATGATGTCTATGGTTTGCTTTCTACAAGTTCGGAAAAACAAAAGGTGGGAGGGATAGATGAAACAAAATTGACACAACATTACTAAGTGTTGAAGCTGGATACATAGGGTTCATTGTTCTATTTCGCCTTTGCGTATATATGAAAATTTCCATAATAAAGTTTTTAAAATAGAAAATCATATCTGAAATTTTAGACTCTTCCTGGTAAG
>NW_011889229.1:425420-425761 GCF_000151845.1 Pteropus vampyrus | reverse complement strand
ATATATTATTTGTATTTCAATATTTATAAAAATATAAAGAACGAATTGTCTAGAGAAACCCAGATTATCAAAGTTGACTCAAGAAACTATAAAAAGCCTGAACGGATCTATAAACAAAGGAAAAAAATATAAATATAGTTACAATCTTGTTTTTTCAAAACTAGAATTAATAGTTTTGCAGGCAACAAGAAGTTTTAAAGAATTGATAACCTCTAATAAAATTTCGCAGGTCATTCTACAATGCAATATCCCAGGATAACCCCTAAACAGTAAAGTCTGGACCAGTATCACTTAAGATACATACAAACATTCCAAATAAAGTTCAGTAAATTGAATTCGGT
>NW_011889229.1:419520-425370 GCF_000151845.1 Pteropus vampyrus | reverse complement strand
CAACATTACTAAGTGTTGAAGCTGGATACATAGGGTTCATTGTTCTATTTCGCCTTTGCGTATATATGAAAATTTCCATAATAAAGTTTTTAAAAGAGAAAATCATATCTGAAATTTTAGACTCTTACTGGTAAGTGATAATGTGATGCCTACAAATAAAAATTTGTGGGAAATCACCAAAACTCTCATTGGTAGAAAATTAATTACCTTAATGCGTTCGGATAACCTGGATTGAGCAACTAGTGTTTGTCTTGTTTACCATGCAGTCCCCATTCCTACAGTGCCTGTCATGTAACACTTGATAAAAGTGTTTAAAAAAATAATAAGCATTGGCTTAAGCCAGAAAATAATTTTAAAAAACCAGCTAAGATAGGTAGCAGAAAGTAATCCGTATGGTAAAAGTAGAAATTAATGGAATAGCTAAGAGTAGATGTTCTCTGAAAAGACCATTAATATAGAATTGGCACTAATTATTGAGGAAAAAGATGACTCAGTTGTAGCTTTATATATGGGAAAGGTGAAATAGATACGTATATTAAGGAGATTTAAAAATTCTTAAGTTATATATATTAATATATTATTTGTATTTCAATATTTATAAAAATATAAAGAACGAATTGTCTAGAGAAACCCAGATTATCAAAGTTGACTCAAGAAACTATAAAAAACCTGAACGGATCTATAAACAAAGGAAAAAATGTAAATATAGTTACAATCTTGTTTTTTCAAAACTAGAATTAATAGTTTTGCAGGCAACCAGAAGTTTTAAAGAATTGATAACCTCTAATAAAATTTCGCAGGTCATTCTATAATGCAGTATCCCAGGATAACCCCTAAACAGTAAAGTCTGGACCAGTATCACTTAAGATACATACAAACATTCCAAATAAAGTTCAGTAAATTGAATTCGGTAGTATGTTAAAACAATTATAAAACGAAATGATCTACCAGGAATATCCAGGGGACTGACCTGTTGTGATTTAATTAGGTATCCAGATTTTAGGTTTTCTAAGGAGCAATGTAACAATGTTGGAAAAAGTGACATGATCCAACCCCAATATCTGTTAGATTCTCTTATTTTTGCTTATTTTCATCAGCTTCACAAAAAGAATGAACAATAGATATGAAAAGTAAGCATTCAACACTTAGGAACCTTTCACAAAATAAAAATGAGTATTGTCGCACACTTCATTTTGAACCAGACTTTTGTAATGTTTGCAGCCATGCATTAAAACTTGGTACCTGCAAGTCCATTTTGCTCAGAATGGGCAGACTGGGGAGATGTCATTGCATAAATATTTACCATCTAGAATAGTACATATTTCCCACTCATGATTTCAAATTGTTTTTTTAAACTTGTAAACAGTACAAACAATGTTTACACAAAAATGTAGTACTGAAAAAGTATGATAATTGCTGTAATAATATTAATTTTTGCTAATAGGTCAATGTGTTTTGCCTCCATGGTTACATGGTTACTGTCTTCTGGAGACAGTACATTAACTCGAAATTTCTGAAAGTATGTTCCACAGAGCAGTAGTACTTAATGGTACTTGAAGAATGATTTTGTGGTCAAACAAGCATGGGAACTCTGTATACTATATTTCTTGGGGGGGAAAATTCACGTTAAGTGCCTATCAAAACACTATGAAAGAATGTTTCATTTTCTCTAACTCAATGTATATCAGACTTTTCTATAGAACTCCTATTCTCAATACTTATTGCAGATGTGATTCCACTTTGGTAGATGTTGCCATACCATAAACGGTGGCTTCAAGGATGGAAATGTCAGGGTTATGGCAAGTATATATATGGTTGTCTGTATGGCAAGAAAAGCAGCTCATCATGCTATCCAACTAGCCAATTTCTTAAAAAAACATTTAATGGTGCTTTTCAATAGACTAGAAAACCTCTAGCCCTATTTCAATAACTCTATTTATTGTATGTATATAGGCCTTTTATTGGTAATTTTTACATTATATACAACTTCTCACTGAAAAATATCTTATGGAATATCTGTGTGTTTCTTGTAATACATGGGCAAGTGTTTCTCTGAGGTATTTATCAAAAAGGGGGATTGCTCAGTCACAGGTAATATTCACTTTCGACCTCACTAGATATTCCTGGAGAAGTGGAGAACATCATTGTGTTGCCAATTTACAACCCCTTCAGCCAGTGAAATATTTCATTATATCCCCACTTCTAGCATGTACTTTGATATATGCCTGGTTAATAGTTGAGCATCTTTTCACATCTGTTTATTGCTAAACACTGATTTGCCAATTCATGTCTTTTGCCTATATTCCTATTTTAAAGAACATTCACATAAGAATTGTGGGATCCTTTCTAGTATTAATGATGACCTTACCTTCTCCCAGATTCTGGCTTATATTTGTATTTATGGTGATATCGTCACATTAAAATTTTAAATATGGATACAATCATAGCTTTCATTATTAGCCAATAATCTTTTAAATTTAGTTTGTTTTTTTTTTTACTAGACTTTTAGTTTTCTAGGCAGTTATGTCAACTGAAATAGATATAATTTTCTGAATATTTACAGTGATTATTAATTATTATTATGGTAATAGAATTTCCAGAATAAGATTTAGGTTTGGCGGTGATAGCAGGGCATCTAATTGTTTTCTCCAATTTAATAGAAATCACTGAGTGTAATGTTTGTTCTAGATTTGAGGTAAATAGACTTTGTGTGGCTCAGTTGTTTCTTTCACTTCCTAATTAACTTTTTATTATTAGAAATGTCTGCTGAATGTTGTCAGATGCCATTTGGGCACATTGATATATCTTTTTCTTGAATTTGTTAATGCAGTAAGTTGTACTTTGGTCATTAAGGCAGTATGGTATCGATGCAAGAATGAACAAATAGACCAATGAAACAAAATTAAGAGTCTTGAAATAGACCTACATATATGTGGTAATTTAATTCATGACAAAGGTTCCTCTGCAATGTAGTTGGGAAATGGTCTTTTCAACAAGTAGCACTGGGTGAGTTGCATATCCATATTGATAAATTAATCTCAATTGTTACCTCTCTCTACACACAAATCAATTCCAGATACAGTTTTAGATAGAACTCTAAAAGCACTAACCGTATGGGAGAAATGGTAAATTTTACTGTATTAAATTTAATAATATATTTTCATCAAAGTCATCATCAAAAAAATGAAGAGACAAGCTACAGAATGGGAGAATATATCTACTATACATATTTGACCAAGGATTCATCCAGAATATATAAAGAACCCCTACCAATCTATAAATGACAGAAAACCAAATAGGAAATGGAAAAAAAAAAAAACCTCTCAAATAACTACTTTTTTTAAAAAAAGGATATCAAATGGCCAATAAAACGTCAAAAGGTGTACAAGTTCATTAATTATCAAGAAAATGGAAAACTTAAAACCACAATGTGAAATGACTGTATACCCACCAGAATATCTAATGACGAAAGTATGTACAAAGTGCTTGTGCATTATGCACACCTACAGTGTGCCACAGAGTGCTCTAGCCTTCGTAAAATATGCTAGTGAATATTAAAGATCCCCAATCTTCAGGAAAATCTGGGGAGCAGACAACCAGTGAGTACCTAAGAAAATTGATAAGGGCCACAAAGAGAAAAGATGTCAGAAAGGAGAATTACTGGAGGGGGACAATTCAGTCAGACATTTCATCTGAAGTATGTACAGTCGTCATAGTGGTAACGGTACAGGTTTTACACAAGAATAGCCAGGCTAACACTGAAAAAAGCCACAAAGGATACAAGTCCTATCAGACATTGAAAAATACTAAAAAGTTCCTATAATCAAAATGATGCACTCATGCATGAAGAAACCAGTAGGATAGAACAGAAGGTCCATAAATAGACCCAAATTTACAGGGGATTTTTTTCCCATTTCCTATTTGGTTTTCTGTCATTTATACACTTTTCTTGAGTATATCTTTTACTTTGGGAATCATGTTAATGTTTTACATATTTTTTAAAAAGGGAGAGACCCTAAATCACAAAGAAGCAAAAACAAATATTTCCCTCACACTAATGGAGAAAAAAGAATTAACCCAAGTAACTTTTGAACACAATATGATCACACTTGCTTAGGCTAAGACAAAAAGAAAACAACTAAATAATTAACTCCAATTAGTAGGATTGATTTACACGGTGATATAGATTAACAATTCTGAAACTTCTCCTTCATGTATTCTAGAATCAAAAAAAATTAATGGAGTAAGTAAATATAATGAGAGCCAATTTTATCGTTAGAGAATTTGCAGAGGAGGCTAGAATGAACCCTCTGGTCGTGCTGGATTGCATCTGGTGGTATCAGTATAAAGTTATGATTTAGAAAAGTATATAGATAAATATAGACATACATATAGATGTGTGTACATGTATACATATATTTGTGACATATACATATATGTAAATATGCAGTTATATATATACAGATAGGCATGTAGATAGATGATAGATGAGAGAGAGAGAGATTCCTAGCGGAGAGGAAAGAAGCAATGTCATCCCAGTAGCAATGAGAATATCTAGAACCCATATCGAAGGAAGTAGGGCTCTTTGGAAAAAGAGCATATACCAGCATTGATACATACCTTGAGTTGTTTGTTGTTTTTACAAGAACTTAAAAAAAACCCACCAGATAGAAAACTCTTCTGACCACAGCGATGTAAAACCCGGCCTGAAGGAGGATTGATGACCAGAACTCCTAATATCTCTCTTTGTAACTCCAGCTCCAACCAATCAGAAGATAACCCATGAGCTGACCGTGAGTTGAAAACCCCTACCCCCAATTTTACCCTTGAAAACCAATTGCCAATAAGCAGCCCCGGGGAGTTCTGTTCTTTGAGCATTTTGGCTGCCTGTTTCATTGGTACCTAAGAAATGAAGTCTGTTTTTTTTTTCTTTCGCTGTACCCCGCTGTCAGTGTAATTGGCTATGTGCAGCTGCCGGGTGGACAAACTCTTTGCTGGGTTACAGTTTTTCAGCAGTTTCTGACATTGTCATTACCATAAAGATATTTTCTAAAAGTTCAAGTCATAAATTACATAATGTTACAAACAATTAAAATACAGGGTATAGTACATCTTGGGCCGCTTTTTCAATTTGTGAACTTAATGCAAAGTGCATCCATGAGATATAATTCTGTAACAAATTAAATCTCCAGAAATGTGTTGAGAAATGACATGGATTTAACTCCTGGTGGAGCGGTTAGTTTTTACTGATTTTAAAATTTACTAAAATGAAATGTGAATAACGAAAAGGTTAGTATGACTGGTTTTAGACAAGTACGGTTTTATTCTACTAAGGAAAACAGCAAGACATCAGAGACAACTAAAAACAGTACAGACTTAGAAAGTAATGAAAATATCTGAAAGAAACTCTTGTTCTGCATGCCTGTGATGATTTGAAGATCCAAATTCTCTTTCAAAACTGAACGACATAGGAAAATAGGGAATCCGAGGAAACTCATATTTCAGAAAGTCAGTGAGCGTGAGAGCAATACCCTTTCCAAAAATCCTTCTACTGAATCTTAGCTAAGTCAGACGTTAATTCTCTGGTGCTGCTAAACAAGGAAGGTGAGCAACATTTACTATGAATGACATAGGGCCTAGGCATGAGAACTACATAAATGGATGAACTGTAGACAGAGCCTACAACGGGCTGCTGCCAGACCACAAGAAGCTTACACAACAAAGGATTCCTGCTGAGATTGCTAACAAACCATCCATACTGAAAGGGGAAAACAGAGTCTTTAAGCCTTTGAGTTTAAAATAAACTCAACTGTTCATTCTTTGTGGCCAAACCTTGGGGAACCTGCACCT
>NW_011889229.1:415810-419470 GCF_000151845.1 Pteropus vampyrus | reverse complement strand
CCCAATTTTACCCTTGAAAACCAATTGCCAATAAGCAGCCCCGGGGAGTTCTGTTCTTTGAGCATTTTGGCTGCCTGTTTCATTGGTACCTAAGAAATGAAGTCTGTTTTTTTTTTTCTTTCGCTGTACCCCGCTGTCAGTGTAATTGGCTATGTGCAGCTGCCGGGTGGACAAACTCTTTGCTGGGTTACAGTTTTTCAGCAGTTTCTGACATTGTCATTACCATAAAGATATTTTCTAAAAGTTCAAGTCATAAATTACATAATGTTACAAACAATTAAAATACAGGGTATAGTACATCTTGGGCCGCTTTTTCAATTTGTGAACTTAATGCAAAGTGCATCCATGAGATATAATTCTGTAACAAATTAAATCTCCAGAAATGTGTTGAGAAATGACATGGATTTAACTCCTGGTGGAGCGGTTAGTTTTTACTGATTTTAAAATTTACTAAAATGAAATGTGAATAACGAAAAGGTTAGTATGACTGGTTTTAGACAAGTACGGTTTTATTCTACTAAGGAAAACAGCAAGACATCAGAGACAACTAAAAACAGTACAGACTTAGAAAGTAATGAAAATATCTGAAAGAAACTCTTGTTCTGCATGCCTGTGATGATTTGAAGATCCAAATTCTCTTTCAAAACTGAACGACATAGGAAAATAGGGAATCCGAGGAAACTCATATTTCAGAAAGTCAGTGAGCGTGAGAGCAATACCCTTTCCAAAAATCCTTCTACTGAATCTTAGCTAAGTCAGACGTTAATTCTCTGGTGCTGCTAAACAAGGAAGGTGAGCAACATTTACTATGAATGACATAGGGCCTAGGCATGAGAACTACATAAATGGATGAACTGTAGACAGAACCTACAACGGGCTGCTGCCAGACCACAAGAAGCTTACACAACAAAGGATTCCTGCTGAGATTGCTAACAAACCATCCATACTGAAAGGGGAAAACAGAGTCTTTAAGCCTTTGAGTTTAAAATAAACTCAACTGTTCATTCTTTGTGGCCAAACCTTGGGGAACCTGCACCTGGGTTTGGATGTTCGGGAAGAACCACCAGGAGGACCAGAGGGGGTGAGAAGTGCTGTTTATTACAATACAAGGAGGCCTCAGCATTTGGTCGGTTGGAGCTGCAGGAAAAGACACATGGCCAAGAGCAGCCACTGTTTTATATGCCAGCAGAAGGGGAGAGGGATTGCCTCATCCCCGGGGAGGAAGGGTCTTCCCTCTGCAGATGAGAACCAGACGTGCTGCCTCGCTAGTGTTCCGCAGAACCTCGAGCAGAGCGGGGAGATAATGTCCATGGGAACGGCCAAAGGGGCAGATCGTGCCCATGGGAGCAACGAGAAGTGTCCTTGGGGACAAGCACAGCCCAGGAGCGCTTTGTTCATTGTCCTCCTTGGGGCTGCTGACCCAGCAGGCTTCTTTGCCTCCCGTGTCCGGGAGAGGCTGTTTGAATTAACCCCACAGTCCTTCTCTAATAAACTTTGATTTTGTCTCTAACTCTGGCGTGTACTTTCTTTCCTGCACGCAGTCAAGGACCCTCCCCTTTTCTCCTGGTGCGGGACTTGAGTGCCCACTTGGGGGGATTTGCCTTGTCCTGCACCATTAAGGCCCAACTCTCCTCAGCAGAGGGAGTATGATGAATTCACAGTTTGGAGTTTCAGAAGTCTTCAAAACTTAGTCAAAACAGAAAGGGAATATGGAGTTCTTTTTATTGTTTTGTTTTCATGGAACATTGCTTTCCTCACTAAATTTAATTACGAACGTGTAAATAACACTTCGTCTTGAGTTTAAAAACATATTCTGACCAAGACTTTCTTAATAGTTACAACTAGCTTGGATTTTTCATAATGTCTCCTACACACACACACACACACATATATATGTGTATATATATATATATACATATATATATATAAAATTCTACTGCTTGCAAAATGAGACAAGTTTAGCTTGGACATTTTCGAATATTTCTAGTTTTATATCCTTGAGAGAAGAACAAATTCTGCCATCTATTAGTTAATATATCAAAGAATTCGAGATCGGGAAGCTGCTGCTCTGTGATCCCAGGTGGGCTTATCCAGTTTCTTTCCTGAAGGAACCAGGACAGGACACATTCAACGATTACTCATCTAAGGGTATTCTGAAGATATTCTTCCTAGTGTTCACTTTTCAATTCTCTTCATCGAGAAAACAATTATAAATGTATGCGCTTAACAGAGCTTGAAAATACTTGAAGCAAAACTTGAGAGAACTAAACAGAAGATAGACACAACTCTTTCAGTCATTACTAGATTTTTAAAAATCAGTAAGGATAAAGAACATCTGAGCGACAGTATCAAGCATCTTCACCTAATAGATTGACAAAATACTTTTACAACTGTAGGAGCAAGAGAGAGGAATAGGGGACAGAGAGCGACCAAGCACTAGCGACCTTTCTGAGTGTCTAGGTCCTGCTCCAGGTTTTGATTCGGTTTGGGGATATTTTTATAGCGTACTTGATTTATATCCACATCCTACTTGCGTATCTATATATTGAGCACCCGCTGTGTGCCCAGGACATATATCGGGTGCCTGCTGGAGCCAAGACGCCTTCTCAAACCCTGCTGGGGCTTCCTCAGCGGCAAACGACCCACGGCCCCGAGCAGGCTGAACAACCCGCGAACAGCCCGCGGCGACCTTGCGTCCAGCCCAGGCACCGGGCCGCGCGTGCGCAGTCGGGGCAGCCGTGGGGGCGGGGCTAGGGCCCGCCCCGCGCGGACTACATTTCCCACAGGCCTCTGCGCGGCCTTTCTAACGGCTTCCTCCGCGGCGTCTTCCACGGGAGGTGAGTGAGTTGGTCGCGCGCGCCGAGGGCATCGGCGCGGGGGCGGCGCGGGGGCGGCGCGGGCCGCCGTGTGAACCCGGGTGCGGTGACTTGGGGTTCGTGCCGCCGGCTGGTTCTAGGCTCCCTGATGCTGCCTCTGCGCTCCCGCCTCAGGGCCGCGCGGGTCTGGCGGCCCGGAATGGCTCCGAGTGAAACGTACGAGGCGCGGAGCGAAGGCCGCCGGCGGCGAGGCGCGGTCCCGCGGCCTGCAGGCCCCGGCGCCACGGCCTGAGCCGACGTCCCGGGGGCGGTCTCCAGCCCCGCAGCCCGCCTCTCCGGGACCGGGGATGGCCGGCGTCACCCGCGCCCCTAGCGACTTGCTTGGGGCTCCGTGCGGCGGGTGGTGGGGCCAGGCGGGAGTGAGGGGGCGACCCGAGTCAGCCAGCCTGCGCCCAGTGCCCCACAGGGCTCGGTGTCTCAGGGCGACCGTCCCCAAACCTGCGCTCTTCAGGGAACGGGAGAGAGAGAGAGAGGGCGACAGACAGACATGACATTTATTAGATATGTCTACCCGTAGGTACATACCTATTTCAGGATGAGTTTGTGTTCGCTCTTTGTTCCACGAAGTGTACTTTGTTTGTTTTTCCGGACACGGGAATATTTGCTCTTCCTGTGAAAGTGAAGATCGGGGCGGACCGAAGAGAGAAAAGGCAGCTTTGCCATTATTGAGACCTGGAGAGGAGAGAGATAAAGCCAGCTGCAAAATTAATAGGAAACATTATTTTCCCCCAGCTCATGCAGCCGTTCTAAAATGCCATGAAGGCTTTTGCTTTGAGAAACTACC
>NW_011889229.1:415366-415760 GCF_000151845.1 Pteropus vampyrus | reverse complement strand
AGCGACCTTTCTGAGTGTCTAGGTCCTGCTCCAGGTTTTGATTCGGTTTGGGGATATTTTTATAGCGTACTTGATTTATATCCACATCCTACTTGCGTATCTATATATTGAGCACCCACTGTGTGCCCAGGAAATATATCGGGTGCCTGCTGGAGTCAAGACGTCTTCCCAAACCCTGCTGGGGCTTCCTCAGCGGCAAACGACCCACGGCCCCGAGCAGGCTGAACAACCCGCGAACAGCCCGCGGCGACCTTGCGTCCAGCCCAGGCACCGGGCCGCGCGTGCGCAGTCGGGGCAGCCGTGGGGGCGGGGCTAGGGCCCGCCCCGCGCGGACTACATTTCCCACAGGCCTCTGCGCGGCCTTTCTAACGGCTTCCTCCGCGGCGTCTTCCAC
>NW_011889229.1:395087-414561 GCF_000151845.1 Pteropus vampyrus | reverse complement strand
CCAGACCCTCTTTGCCATTTTTATTTTATGGCCGGGGAGACCCAGTTGCTAAATTACCCTCTCTTCATGGTGATTCTCAATCTCCAGTTAATCCTTGCTTCTACTAACCTCACTTCAGAAACAGCGACCATTCCAGAATTGTCCCCCTGCATCCCCAGTCCTTCAGTTGGTACTCAACTCTGCAGGAGAGCTTTTCTCTCTTCCATCGCATTCCAGCCATTCCTGTGGAATTCCTTCCCTTTCTTGAGTAAATAAATCTGACTATACAGGCTTGTTCCGTGTAGAGTTTTTAACAGAGAGGTCTGTGTTAACAAGGGAAGGGATTATTAGTAGAAGGGAAACAAAGATGTTAGTAGAGATTTCAAAAGAGGTTCAAAGTTTTTGACAGCATGAGTTTGCTTCAGGCCACATATTTACGTGGTTTTAAGAGAGGCAGTTTTTTGTAGTGGCAATAATATAGATTATGGAACTAAATTACTAGGGTTCTAAGGCCTAAACCTGCCACTTAGAACTGAGTGAACTTGGGGTATTTTATTTTATCTCTGTGCCACAGTTTGCTCATCTGTAAAAAGAAGGTAATGATAGAGCCTACTGTATAGGATCGCTATAAATAGATGTAAAGTCCTCAGATAATGGTTGACACAATGTTCAGTAGATTTTGTTACTATTATGTTGCGATACCATATTTTTCTCATCCAAATCCGAAAATCGTGAGGATTTTGCCACATCTGTGTCATCCATCCGCGTACCCCTCTTTTGTAAATTGTTAATCGGGGAATTGCCTCTCGACATGAGGCTTTGAAACTTATCAGTTAGCATTTTAAGAAAGAGCAGGGCTTAGAAGCTCAATTTTTTTATGGAAAAAAAAGCAGAAGAAAATTTAATGATTATACAAAAATATATTCTTCATCTTCAAAGATATAGCTGCCTTTCGCTAAATGTCTATTTGCTGCTTTAAGTGCTTTTATATGTAATGTTTTATTTAATTCTCACAATGGCCCTTTGATATAGGATCTATAGTTATCACCATTTTATACAGGAGGGAACTAAGGCTAAAGAATTGAGTAACATGTCCAAGATCACACAGTAACTTTCAGAGCTGAGATTTATATCCCGGAAATCTGGCAGCGAGCCTGTATTTGTCATCACGACAGTATACCAAGTCTTATCACTACATATACTTAAAATCCTTCTTACTTTAGTAATTCATCGTAATGGAGGGAGGAGATATTAATCCAAGGACAGCAAGCACTGTTGAGTTATGTCCAGATTGTACTGCAGCTCTGGGGTCTCTGTGACGGGAAATGGGTTTCATACAGTAAGACGTATGCCTTACAGTTTTCATTTTAGCGATGAAGTGTGCAAGGTGAGACTGGGAAGACAAGACGATCCAGCAGCTGTTGGGGTGCTTCACAGGCATCTTAGCCCAAAGGATTGCTTCAGAAGTAAAAGAACCCCATTTGTCAGGAAGAGGAGGCAGCAGGGAGACTGCCATCGGTACCGAAAGTATAGATCAGAGACTTTCTGCCAAATTTTCTACATAGTACTCCAACACACGTGGGCAAATTAAATCATAGAGTTGGTTCATGAATTGGAAGCTGAAATTAAAATGTCACTCAGGAAAAATAGCAGCCGTTTTTAAAGTATTCTGGGCTGCTTTTCTTAGTTCAACAGAAGACTCAAAACCTTGATGTGGGTAGTCTCTGGAGTATTCATATACTTCAGGTTCACACTATATTTAATATTCCCGGCTGTCACTGTAAACATTTTAACTGGTCCTTCTAGGCATACGTGTGATTTTTTTTTTTAAACAGCTTCACTCATTTCATCGAAATTGGCAGCATCATAACTTTTTAATATTTGCATGGTTTTCAATTGTTTAATCATTTCTCCAATTAGATTCTTTTCAGCTTTTGTCCATTATAAACCATATCG
The DNA here is from genome assembly GCF_000151845.1 of Pteropus vampyrus. Classification (NCBI taxonomy): domain Eukaryota; kingdom Metazoa; phylum Chordata; class Mammalia; order Chiroptera; family Pteropodidae; genus Pteropus; species Pteropus vampyrus. Next base: position 412,626 of record NW_011889229.1, on the reverse strand, counting down.
GCTAGCATGCCACTGCAAACATCTTTATGTACACATACAAATAGTTCCTTTAATCGCAGCAGTGGAGTTTCTGGTTTGCAGGGTTTTTGGGGTTACAGGGTTTAAATGATGCTTCACAAGTTCTAAATTTGGACTGACCTAGTGTCTATTTCCCTGTGCCCTTGCTAACATGGGGCATCACTGTTCTTTTAGATCTCCCAATTCAGTCACTGTAAAAAGTTTGTTTCTGGTTGCTTTAACAAGCATCCCCTCAATCAGTAGTGAAGGTTAGTATCTTTTGAAAGGTTATTTCTATTTTTTAGTGAGCTGCCCTTGCTCAGCTTTCCCTCGGTGAAGTAGAAACCCTCACTTTCAGAGGCAAAAACCAAAGTTGAAAGATGGCTTTTCAGTTACAGAAATTGGGATTCAAAACAAAACAAAGCTCTGTCTGTCACTTAATAACCGTGAATTTGGGCAAATGATACGACCCCTGAGCATTGGTTTCTTGAGCTGTTGAAAAGAGAACTCCATTGCAGGACAGTGCTGAGGATCAGTGAGTGGTGTGTATAAAGCCTCCATCACATCCGAGTTCTCAGTGTATGTTTGTCGTTGACCAGCTGCGGTGGTCATGAGTCCCCTCCTGCCCAGCTCCGATGCTGAAGGAGGAGGAGTGGCACAGGGCGTCCAGGTATGAGAGGTTCTGACTGGGAAACGGGTGGGGAGTTGTCTTGGCTCGGGAAAGGCCGGCGCAGCTTTACAGTGGCAGGAGCTGCCAGGCTCAGTCCGTGTGCTTTTCAGTCTTTGAGTCTAGGAAGTTCAGGCAGAATCCTGGGGGCTCGAAGGAGGTTCTGTTTGGTTGGCATGGCCCTTTCTCAGCCCCGAAAAGTTGTACTAGAGAAAGGAAGAACTGCCCAGGACAAGTCTGAATAATATTAGACCCCACTGCCAGCTGTGGAACTTGCCTGAGATTCTGCAGAAGTATCTGGTCTTCTACACCACGCCCATCATTGTGTATTGGGTTTCTTCAGACTCCTTGAACTCTCTTCAGATTTGTGTGGGTGTGGGGTCAGTGTAGGGGTAGTGGTGCAGAAGAGTTTGGAAGCAGGAGTGGAAGAGGAAAAAGCTTGTATTAGCATAAGTCATTTTGGGAGCTCTGAGCACGTCTGGTTTCATGGCTGCTTCTCCTTCTTCCAGGTCTGGCTTATCTAAACTGCAGTTCTCCAACTGGAAAGCTTGAGAGGGGCCGACCAGTTTGAAACGATGGCCCATGTAAGTTGACGTTTCTTTCTCTTTTTTGAGATACTGTCAGTTTCTAGGTTATGCGTGCATACTCATTCCTTATCCTGAAATTTCCTGTTTAACAGAACTCCATCCAAGAACCTGCTCTAGTTCTCATTCCCGTGAGGGCTGGGGACAAATAGCCCGATATCCTCTCCATGTGCTCTTCCTCAAGAGCTATGAGAGAACAAAAAGCTTCAGGAAAACACATGCGTTCTCTGCAGAATGTTCCCCCCGTTAACATTTTCTGATAGAACAGCTTTGATTTTAATGCTTAAACTTCAGAGAAAGTAGATCTCTCTGAATACAGTGATTTTTAGTCTAGTTTTACGTAGGAAAAATTGACGTTCCTAATACACGATTTGACATTTTTAAAAACTTTTGAACTTTTTATTGACATAGAATGTACATAGAGGAAAGTGCACAAATCAAAAGTGTACAGCTGAATGAATTTTTATAAATTGAGTACATTTATGCTACCAGCACCCCGGTCCAGAAAGAGAATATTAACTAGCACTCGAGAGGCCTCCTTTCAGCCCCTTCCCACCTACGTGGTCCCAATGTAACCCCTGTCCTGAGGTCAAATACTATAAATTAATATTCTCTATTTTTAGAACTTTATAAAGTGAAATTGGATAGTTCAGTGCAACAATTTTAAAAACAACGTGCAGCAAGAATCTCGTTTTATTCCAAATAGAATTGCTAGACCGTTAAAACCATCTGCAGGTGTTTCGAAATGCACACGAGCATCATGGTGCATGTGAGTCATTCCCACCATTACGTTCTCGTTGGAAATGCATTTCACTATGTAGCCCTTGTTTCGCCTAGTATAAAATTAATTCCTAAAACGTTGGAAGTGTTTAAAAAAAAAAACCTAGAGAAACAAAGCAAGTGAGAAAAGTGAATTCAGTAAAAAAGACAGTGAAAATACTGACCGATGTGTAATATAATTCTATACTGGGGGGAGATACGAAGCAAGTTGGAGGATCGAAATTGACGTATACCGCAGTATAATTCTTTGATTCGAAATGATGAGAAAATAGGCACCTGGTCAGTGATGTAGTGTTAGAATGTCTGATTTTTAGGAATGGATTATTGATATTAAGCGGAGATCCCGGTTTTGAACTTTCCTTGAAAGTCTGTGGTTTGGTGAAAGAATTTCATCCTATTTGACTGCTGTAGGGAAAACTCCAGACTTCTCCACAGACCTCAGTTTCCCAAGCACGTAAGATGAGATTTAATGTTGACTGGTCTCAGTCTCTATAAAGCTCTTAGGATTGTGTGGATTAGATAGGGATGTGATAGGGCTTTGTATTTTAAGGCCTAAAATTTCATTTACTGCCTTGGTATCTTTATCAAGGGTCCAAAGGCCTAACCATGAGTTCTCCTGCTCTCACCAGAGATACCTGCCACCCAGCAGAAAAGACTCCCTACTGGCTAGTTCCCCTATAAGCCAGACCAGCTAATCCCCTCCTAGTCCTTAATGTAATGGGTACCCCACCACCACCGCCGCTGCCTGCAGAATTTTGCAAACAAGCCAATCACACCTCCCGTGGGAACCAGGGAATACCTCACCTTTTTCCTACAAAGCCTGCCTCCCACAGACCCTGCTTGTTCAATGTATTCCTGAGTGCAACCCCTGTGCGGCCCTGCATGACATGGGGTGTCCTCCACCCCTGGGCTGTGAGTACATATAACTAATAAACTGGTGGCAATCTCATCTGTGTGGTGTTGGGTATCCAGCCATCTCATGCTACCGAGGGTGAAGGGTCCCTCTCTCTCCAGTGGATGAATAGGAGACAATCAGAACAGGACTGCAGTAGAGTGACCAAGCATTCTCTCGGGGAAACCCTGAGAGACGAGTACCAGGAGCACGTCCACTGTGTAGCTGTACAGGTGTGCTGGTCCAGAGTGGGGTATCTCAGCCTCGAAACTGTTACTATTTCGAGCCAGAGAATCTTTTGCTGTAGAGGGCTATCCTCTGTGTTTCCAGGTGTCTGAAGGTGTGCCTGGCCTCCACCAATTAGACGCCCGTAACACCGACACCCTCCTCCCCGAGTCGTGACAGTCAGAATTGTCTTCAGACACTGCCATCTGTCTTCGGGGGAGTAAAATTAGTCCTCATTGAAAACCACTGGTCCAGACTGATGTCTTCACGATTCGGTAGCCCCTGACTCAGGAATGGGGAAAGGTGTTTATTGAGGGATGATGGTTGATAAAAGAGTAAGAGGGTCATCCAGATGCATAAGTAAGTGTCAGATAACATAGACTGTGAGAGCCGAGGATGACTTTTGAGATTATATTGAAATAAAACATCTAAATAGAAAAAAAAAGATTGAATTTATTTAAACTGTGGACTGTCGTGGAGCAAATTTTAGAAAGTTTGCTAAAGAATTGGTCATAACAGGGAAAGTATTTATAATAAAATCTGACTTTATGATGGACTTGAGTCTGTTTTCTTAGAGATTTTATAGTACATCCAGGATAAATTTTTATCAGTGTTTTTTCCTGCGCATTAAAGAAAAATAGAAGACCTCAAATTTCTTAAGAATTTTTGGCGTCAACACAGCTTGAAGAAAGCTATGTACCGTTTCATTTAATTGGAATTTTTTTCGGTTATTATTATATTCATTTCCAGATATGTGTGGGTAAAAATTTCATCTGCAGCCTCAGGACGATTCAAGACATGTAGCGCTCTGCTTCAGTGACTGATTTTTTTTTTACTATTTCCTATGCATGTCGTAAGTTTTCAGCCCTACCCTCTTTGCTGCCATGTGGCCCCCTCTCTGCGATGCAATCCTCGATCGCCTTTCTTTCTATTTAAAAAGTATTTCGTTTATTTTCGCAAGAAATAAATTAAGGGTTTTTTTTTCTTTTATTTTTAGGGTTCAGTGACATTCAGGGACGTGGCCATAGACTTCTCACAGGAAGAATGGGAATTCCTGGACTCAGCTCAGAGGGACTTATATAGGGATGTGATGTGGGAGAATTATAGCAACTTCATTTCACTAGGTAAGGCTATTTATCCCAAATTACATTGGCCTTCTCTACTGTCAATTTAGGACAGTGTTTTGAGAAACTAGATAAATTCTGTCTCTATGTTCCAAAGGAATGGTTTAAGCTTCGTTAGGTTAGAAATAGGTCCCTCCGTTTAACACGCCATCACTCCCATCCTGCTAGGTCCTTCATACTTTTCAGGCTGTGTAATTTTCTCATTTCATTAATATACAGGGGGCTGTATTTGAAGTCTAGGTTGCTTACAACAGAAGCATCATTCAAGAAACCAGATTTCACATTGTATTTGACCTCAGAAGTGATGTAGGTGCTTAACACACCTTTCTAATCTACCTTCATAGAGAGTTCTAGTCACAAGGGTTCCGAGTCTCTAAAAATGGGAGCCTACAGAACTTACATGATATGACATGGATCCGCAAAGTGCACGTAAAACTCAGTTAAATGTTTAAATGTATTGTTTCCTAAAACAGACATATTCACTTCTACCTACTTTGCGACTGAAAGTTAAAATTTAAGAATGTTTCCTTGTAACATCGAATGAATATTCTAGAAAGGATATGAGAATGTCACAGAAAGCAAAATTATAATAATAACAGCTAATACTTCATAAACACATTATGTGTACAAATACATATATAACTATATATATTTGTGCTTAGGCCCTATTCTGAGCATTGTTCATTATTAATTAATCCTCACAACTCTGTGAGGAATACACTATTACTATCCTCATTTCAGATGAGAAAACTTAGGCACAATAGGTTAATAATTTGCCAACGTAACACAGCAGCAAAGGCAGTATTTGAACCCAGGCAGTCGGATCCAGATTTTGTTTTCTCGACTACTACACAAGAGTGTCTCTCAATAGAGCATGTATGAGTTTAAATTATATTAAGGGCTTTTCTTGACTATTTGGTGTCTATTTCTTATGGTCCTGAGGTCGCCATAGTATGAGTGTTCTTCAACTCCCTTGCATTTCCTTGCTCTTAGGCTTTATAAAATACCATTTTGATCTGTAATTAATTGTAAATCTAACCGAATCTGAATCTAAGGACTTTTTGGCTTCTAATTTCATGTCACATTTTTCTTTTAAGCAGGACCGTCCATTTCTAAACCAGACGTGGTTACATTATTGGATGAAGGGAAGGAGCCCTGGATGGTTGTGAGAGAAGGGATAAGCAGACACTACCCTGGTGAGTGAGGGCTTAGCAGGCGTGGGGAAGTCATTAAGGTCATAGCTAAGCTGGTTAGGGTAAAGGCACACCCTTTAGATGTCCTTGGGGATGTCTCTTCAAAAGCCCATGGCCCGTGGAGACAAGGCCTGGGACTTGGGATGCAAATTAAAATCTTTTAAGCCTGGACTAGCAAAGGAACTTTCTGTTGACCTTGGTGACAGCTCTCTGTTTCTCATGTCTCGTGTTTTCTCTCCCGCTTCAAAAAGAGAGGAGCTGTTCTCAGTAGAAGGGAAAAAATGATAAATATAAAAGCTGAAATCAGCAGAAGAGAAAAATAAAAGAAGTAGAGAAAATTAATAAAGCCAAGAGTTAATTTCTTGAAAAGATCAACCAAGTTGGTAAACACCTAACTTGATTAATCAAGAGGAAAAGACAAATTACTGTCAGGAGTAGAAGAGGGGTTTTCACTTCATATCCTATAACCATTAAAAGAATAATAAGAAAATGCTACGAGTAACTTTATGCTTGTAAATTTGACAAATTTAAAAATTCCTTGAAAAATACAACTTACCAGAATTGACACAAGAGAAAGAAAATATAGATTAACCTTATATCTATTAGAGAAATTGAATTTATTATCAGAAATCTTTCCACAAAGTAAACATCAGGCCCGGATGATTTCATTGTGTATTCCATTTACTATTTAAGGAAGAAGTAAGAGCAGTGTTACACACATTTCTGTAGAAAAAGAAAGAACGTTTTCCAACTCATTTTATGAGACCGCGTAACCCTTATACCGTGATCTGACAAAGATACTACAAAAAAGCCCCCCAAAACTCCAAAACTACAGACTCATCATTTATGAACATAGATATACAACTTTTAACAAAATATTTGCAAACCAAATTCAGTATTAAAAATGATCAAGTAGGGTTTATTCCAGAAATGCAAGCTTGGTTTAACATTCAAAAATAATGAGTGGAATTCTCTCTCCCTCTTATAAGGCCACCAATACTATCTAATTACTAATCCATCCTTATGACTTTATTTAACTTAAATTACATCTTTCTAGCTTCTGTTTTTTTATTTATGTCTTTCATTATCTAAAAATGTATTCATTAATTTAGTCAGCCAATACTTCAGTGTCCAATTTGAACCAGATACTGTGCTATAGACACCAGCGGAACAATTGCGATCATTCAGGTCCCAGAAGTCATATTGCTTACATTTTAATAGGATTAAGGAACCTGAGTAAATAAGTAAATAGATAAATAATATTAGGAAGTGACAAGTATTATTAAGGAAAGTGAGAATATAATAATGTTATATGTCAGTTAATATGTCAACATAAAATGTATTATATGTCAACAACGTGCAATTTTAAAAAAGGCTCATTGAAACAACATTAAATCAGCATCGTATACATTGATGTGAAGTTGAAAATTCATTGTTGCAGTAAAGATACTAAGCTTCATCAAAGAAAAAGACAAGCAAACAAATTGGCAGGTGTAAACGGGTTTGTTTTCAGGTGGTCAGGGCTTTTGAGGAGTTGATACTAGCGCGGAGACAGGCGAAAAGAGTTCAGGCCATGAGACTATCTAAAGCAAGACGTTCCTGATAGAACAGCAAAGGCAGAGGCCTTGGGTGGAGGCAGAAGTTTGTATGTTGAGGAATAGCAAGAAGGCCAGGATGATTAGAATGATTATTCCAAAGGTAAGTGAAAAACAGAATAATGAGATGAAGTCAGAAAGCTTAGCTGACTGTACATTATGGGGGAAGGCGTGTGACTTTAAGTGCGGTAGACAGCTATTGGAGATTTTTGAGAAGAGAAGTGACATGAGTTGATTTGTCTTGTAATTATCCGTCTGGAGAACAGAGTGAATAGGCACAAGATGGGCAGTAGGAAGACCAAGTAGGAGCCTGTTTCATTTGTGCCAGTGGAAGATGATAGTGGTTTTGAATAGGATGGTGGTGGTTGGAGGTAGGGAGATGTCAGCACTGTGCCGGAGGCACATGGAACAGCTCACTTTTTGCCAGATTTCTTAATCCCACCTGGAGCCAGAGGGCCCTTCCTCACCAGCGTTTGCTTTTATGATTTCGTTTTGTTTTTCTTTCTTTCCAGGTCTCTCTTTGGTTTATTTATTTACTTATTTTTTGGTTTATTCTGTATTGTATTCCACAAGCAAGGCTCATAGTTCCTAATGCAATTTACATGCTAATTTACTTTATTCAGATACACAGGCACACACATGTTTAAGTTTAGAATAACAACACCAATATTGTTACCACCAGTATGTTTACTGAAAAATTTAAATACTTTTGTTCAGGTTTTTTTTTTTTTTTTTAATCAATATACTATTTTAATTATCGAAGTTTTTTTTGGAATGCTTTTAATAACTTGGGGTATTCCTTTTCATTCCTCTCTTCAGGTTTTTAAAAATTATTCTTGGTTGTTTATTTTTCCATACGGATTTTTGAATCATGTCTAATTCTAGAGCAATTAAGTCCATTGGTATTTTTTATTTAGATTGCATTATTTTTGTTCTACCTCTCTGTTTGTATAATATGCATCTGTTGGATCTTACAGCAAGATTGCATTTCTGAGGGGCATTAAAGAAAACAATTAGACTAGCATATTCTGATAAAAGACTAATTTTGTAGTTCTAGAGGAAAAGAAATTATGTTCTTCCTCCTTCTTCAGTAGAATTTTCTACTGAGAGACAATCCTAGAATGTTGATAAAAAATGTAAGCCAGCTTATGGTTACCCTTCTTATGCATTTGGGATTCCTGAGGGAGGAACCACGTCATGGTTTTTCCTATGAAAGTTGGTTAACCCAAAGCAGGGGCACCACTTCCTCTGGTGTAAGGGGAGTGTCTCTAAATGTTGCAGTGCAGGTAGAGTCATATCCTCATCTCTTTGGTTGTCCTGCTGAGATGTCCTCCAGACCTTTCTGTATTATGAGGTCACCTGGTGTTATCCAAATAAATAGATTGGATGGTCTCCTGAAAGCTGACGTGGATTTAGGGCATCATCTACTCAGTCTTATCAGTGGCAGCTGTGTACATTCGTGACTAGAAAATCTCAAGCAAAAATTGCCCTAATCGTTTAAGACACACACTTAAAAAGCCATTTTTACAAATATATTTAAAACGTAGTGCTGATCCTTAATTCAAATCACTCTAGTATTATTACATTGCATCAGGTAACCTGCAGGCTTTTTCTGGTCTAGGCGATAATCTGGTGACTAAAGAAAGCTATTACAAATTAATACAGGCAGAGAGAAAAACTGCTTTGAGTTCATTATTAACTATTTCCGAACAAGAAAAAAGAAGTAAAATATGGGTGACTCAGGGGAAAAGACACTTCACTTTTTTTTTTTGTAAATATACTTCATGTTTACAGCAGTTTTAGGTTCACAGCAAAATTGAGCGGGAGGTACAGAGAATTTCCACACACTCCATGAGGATGGCATTATTTTTATTAATTAGTGGGAAGCACCATCTTGTGTGTTTATATTTTTCACTTTTTCAGGTAGTTTATTGATGATTATGTAATTTGCATACATCAAAATCCACTCCAGTTTAGTGTCCAGTTTTAGGAATTTTAGCAAATGCATACACTTGTGTAACTGGCACCACAGTCAAGTTTTAGAACAGTTCTGAAGCTTCCTTATGTGCCCGATGTTTCCTCACTAAGTCAGATGTAGATTTTGGGCTAAGAAATATGTTTTTTATCATGTTAAGCAAGTAACCATATATTCCTGTTATTTCGAGTGCTTTTTTAAAAATAAGGAATGAGTGCGATTTGAATTAAGATGCCTTTCCATGTCCGTGGAAATAATCATATGAATTTTACCCTTAGAGTAATGAGTCTGATGAATTATTTTGGTAGATTTTTCTAATATTAAAGTGCCTTTGCTTTCCTAGAATAAGCCACATTTAATTATATTTTCTTTCCATGTGCTCAAGGAGTTTTTGCATGAATTTTCATAAGTGATATGGACATATAATTTTCCTTTACTATGTTTTTTTTTTTCCCCATCGAGGTATAATTGTTCCTTTACTGGACTTTTATTCCTTTTTAAACTCATTTAAAAATAACTTGGAATTTTTTCTTTTTTAAATGTTCTGGGTCACTTTAAATATGATTGGACTATGTGCTTTCTAAAGTTTTGATAATCTTCAAAATAATTTTTGAGGTAGGTTTTTGACTATTTTCTCTATATTAGAAAATTACCCTTTTTGGCATAGTAGTTTCTTATGATTTTCAAAATGCTGTTTTATTAATTACTCGTTAGTGTCAAGAACTGTGAAGGATCTGCAGTTTTACTTTACTTGCAAGCTTAACAAGTTAGCCTGCCACAGTGTCATGGATGCTGGCAGAAGACACAAGACTCCTAAGCCAAAAACAGGATTCTGTTGCTCACAGCCCAACAGGCAGCGTGAGCATCAGCATATTTGCATCATTTCTTTGCACCCAAATTCCATGGGGGTGCCATGGATGGGTGTAGATAGATACCTGAACAGGCTGTGAGCTTTGTTACAGGAGAGGAACCCTGAGCCTCTTTAGAGAACCCGACCTTTTCTTTGAGGGAGATAGTAACCTTTATTATGTGGAACAGTTAGCAAACCTGCCTGTTGAGATACTCTCTCTCCCTTCCTGGACTGTTTGTTACACAAACATTCTTGAAAAGATAGCCCACAACAAAGGTCGTCGAAAGATGTGCAAAAATGTGAGACCCCTGATTAGTTGTCTCTGAGTGCATAGTTGCTGTTTTTTATTTTGTTTGAATACTTTTCTTTTTATCTTTGTTATCTTAACTAATGGCTAATATTATTTCATTAATTTTTTTAAAAAACAACCTGGGTTTGTGGATTAATTTTTTTCTGTTATCTCATTAAATTCTGCTTTTATTTTCATTTTTTCCCTTTTTCTAGGTTACTCAGTATATTTTGTTCTGTTTCTAACTTGTGTGGAGTACTCATATATTTTCATTTCTATTACACTAAGAATTTAAATGTATCAATGAATTTTCTATGATCTGTAGCTCTATTTCGTAGTTTCTAGAAATGTGGTGTTTTCAATATTCTCTAGAAATTCTACAGCTTCAGTAGAGAGTTTTGAAAATTTGAAGCGAAGATGTCTCTCGGTTTTATTACTTCTCATTCTTTGACACTTTTATACATTTATACATTGAGCTTGCAGAAAAAACACTTCCCATCTCTTCTGTCCCGTCTCCTTCCATCTCTTTGCTCACCTCATTCCACATTTCGATTTTCTTCATGTAAGTCCCCCAGCCGAATTACTATCTGAGAGCCCATATCCAGCATAGCTTTTGTTTTACTCCCTTGCACTCAAGTGATTCGAAGCCCCCTTCCATATTTGGTAGTTATTCCGATATAATCAATATTTACCGTTGCATTTTGCTCAGGACTTCATAAGCCTGTCAATATTAGCATGACTGAAAAATATTTGAGAATTTCTGGGAAATACAAAAGTTGCTTTGGATATGCAGAGTGGAAAGGAGTACCTAGGACAGATAGGAAGGAACAAAGTTTGAGTAAATGTAGGATTGATAAGTAGTAGTATAAACTCTACTGGAGATGTCATTACAGTGCAGTGTCAGAGGTTAGAGACAGATGTACATATTAACGATTACATAATAATGGGAGTTAAATGAGTAACATCTATGGTGTATTTGGGGTTCATTAATGGGAAATGAATTTAGAGATTGTTTCTGCTACTGGGAAACTAACAGAATAACAAATGAGAAAATTAATTAATTCATTATTCCAAAATTGGGGAGGGTGGTACAAAGAAGAGCAGTAGATGCTGGGATAGAGCATAAAGTGCATAGACTTAAATATGATCAGCGGGACTAGCTTTATGAAGATGTGATTTTTTTAAAAATAAATTTATTTATTTAAATTAGTTTCAAGTATACGGTACATTGGTTAGACATCTATATTATTCATAAAACGATTTCCCCCAGTGCTCCCTCCTTCCCTGGCCCTGCACTTAGCCATCATATTAATGCTAACTGCGTTCCCTGTGGTGTGCTCCCCATCCCCGTACCCAACTATCAACTACTAATTTGTATGAAGATGTGATTTTCGATTTGAGATCTGAGGGATGAAAAGAAGCCAACCATGCAAAGTCAGAGGATTTCTCAAAGAAGGAGCAACCTGTGAACAGTCATATTCAGTGGGAACAGTTGTAGCGCACTCAGTGTATGTAGTGCTGAAAAGAGGCCTTTGTGGCGTGAACAGAGAGAGTAAATGGGACAGGAGCTGATCACCAGAAGCCTTATTATCCCTGCTCAGTTATTTATATTTTATTCTAATCGTGAAGAGAAATCATTGAAAATATTTAAATAGAGAGACTCAAACATTGATCAGCCTCAGAATTATTTGTTGGAGAATATAATTAAGAACAAAATAAAAACCCTAGTCTTGTAGCTTTTGTTTCAGTCGGTTAAAAATACCTCTGTATAGTTTTAACAGATCTTCAGGGGATTCTTATCCACATCTAAATCAGGCCTCCATCGCTATAACTTGTTTCCCCAGTCACCAGGCTCACCTCCTTCCCTGGACTTTCCTTATTGTTTCCTTTTCCTTTTTTTGAAATGTTTGAGACTAAAGTCTGGTCCATACTATAATTAATAATCCAGAATACAAATTAGCTTAATAGTGCTGCAAAATAGGGAATGATAGATCTCAGTATTGTGGAAGTTAGTTGGTTCGCTACTAACTAGCAGAAATGCCACTTTTCGTACTTGAATGAAGCCAGAATAGTAGTGGGTTTATACCATTCAACAGTAAAGGCAAAAACCTTCAGTTTGATGCTTTGTTAGGAGCCCTGCCTCCCCTACATTACGAAATAAATGCCCGCACCCAGGGATCCCTCCCAGAGATGTATACAGTCAACCTTGCATGGCTCCTGGCCAAAGACACATAGCACTTCACCCGATTCCCACTTTAGTGGTAGCCTCACTGGCTCAGGGCTTTTTTTTCTTTTGCATTTCTTCGGTGCTTGAATTCCGGCTTTTTTCTTTCTTTTTTTTGCTTTTATTTTCCCGGAGTTGGCTTTCGGCCGGGTTTAGGTTGCTTTTTGGTTTCCCTTGGGTTCCCATTTCTTTTTTTTTTCGTTGTTTTGTTATTGAGTTTGCTTGGTTTTGGTTGTTTTTTTCCGGCCTTTTTTTTTTCTTAATTCTTATTTTTGGTTTTTTATTTTTGCGGGGGTTGGTTTTTTTTTTTTTTTTTTTTTTTGTGTACATATGTGTTGTTTTGTCGGAGATGTTTTTGTTTTCTAGATATCTGCTTTTTTTTCTCTGGTAACAGGCATTCTTTTCAGTGCCTTTTATTTCTCTGTAGACGTTTTCTTTCTTCTGGAACAGGAAAATGGCATGTGTTTGCTTTCTTGTTTCCTTTCAGATTTGGAGTCCAGATACGGGATCAATACTTTCTCTCCAGAAAAGGATATTTATGAAATATATTCATTCCACTGGGAGGTAATGGAAAGAATTAAAAGCTATAGCCTTCAGGACTCCATTTTTACAAACGATTGGCAATGCAAAAGCAAGATTGAGGGGCCAAAGGAACCACAAGAGGGATATTTTGGGCAAGTGAAAATTACTTCCGAAAAAATGACCTCTTACAAAAAGCATAATTTTCTTGCTGAATATCAGAGAATTCACAATGGAGAAAAGTTATATGAATGTAAGGAATGTAGGAAGACCTTCATTCGTCGCTCCACACTTAGTCAGCACCTGAGAATTCATACTGGTGAGAAACCTTACAAATGTAAGGAATGTGGGCAGGCTTTTAGACAGCGCGCGCACCTTATTCGACATCACAAACTTCATACTGGTGAGAAACCCTATGAGTGTAAGGAATGTGGGAAGGCTTTTACAGTGCTCCAGGAGCTTACTCAACATCAGAGACTTCATACTGGCGAGAAGCCCTATGAATGTAAGGAATGTGGGAAGGCCTTTCGAGTACATCAGCAACTTGCTCGCCATCAGAGAATTCACACTGGTGAGAAACCCTACGAATGTAAGGCATGTGGGAAGACCTTTAGGCAGTGTACACACCTTACTCGACATCAGAGACTTCATACTGCTGAGAAGCTCTACGAATGTAAGGAATGTGGGAAAGCCTTCGTATGTAGTCCAGATCTTAGGGTACATCAGAAAATTCATTTTGGTGAGAAGCCCTATGAATGTAAGGAGTGTGGAAAGGCTTTTAGAATATGCCAGCAACTTACTGTCCATCAAAGTATTCACACTGGTGAGAAACCCTATGAATGTAAGGAATGTGGGAAGGCCTTTCGGTTAAGACAGCAACTTGTTCGCCATCAGAGAATTCATACGCGTGAGAAGCCCTACGAATGCATGGAGTGTTGGAAGACCTTCAGTAGTTACTCGCAACTTATTTCACATCAGAGCATTCATATTGGCGAGAGACCTTATGAATGTGAAGAATGCGGGAAGGCCTTCAGACTGCTCTCGCAACTGACTCAGCATCAGAGCATTCACACTGGTGAGAAGCCTTACGAATGTAAGGAATGTAGAAAGCCTTTTAGACTCCTCTCCCAGCTGACTCAGCATCAGAGTATTCATACTGGCGAGAAACCTTATGGATGTAAGGAATGCGGTAAGGCTTTCAGACTTTATTCATTTCTCACTCAACACCAGAGAATTCACACAGGTGAGAAACCCTACAAATGCAAGGAATGTAAGAAGGCCTTTAGACAGCATTCACACCTTACTCAACATCAGAAAATTCATAATGGAATTTAATACAAGAAAGCTTTCAAATGTATACCATGTTACAGAACATCAGAAAGTTAACTTTTGAGAAAAGTTGTTTCATGCTCCCATCTAAGCGTAAGAAATTGTACGTTACAGAAAAAAGCGTTGCTTTGAAAGCCATCCTTCACCATGCAAACATTGTTTATCTTAAGCAAATTTATGTGAGAGAATAATAACGAATGTAGGAAAATTTTTAGCTTTATCGTTTCCATTTCACTCTTACTAGTGTGTTACTAGACAAGGTACTTAAACTTCTGTGCCTCATTTTGCTCACTTGTAAAATAGCGATAATAGTACCCGTGTATGTTATTTATTGGTCTGTAATAAGTTATCACAGCTTAATAGCTTAAAATGATACACACTTATTATCTTGCAATTTCTGTAGGTCAGGAGTCTTGGCATAACTTAGTTGGGTTTTCTGCTTCAGGGTCTCAAGGCTAAAATTAAGGTTTTCGCTGGGGCTGAGTCTCAACTAAAGCCTCTGCTGGGGAAGGGATCCACTTCCAACCTCACGGGGCTTTTGGCTGAACGCATTTTCCTGAGGACTATTGCACTGAGGTCCTCGGTTTCTGACTGACTGCGGGCTGGAGGTTGACCTTCAGTTCCTTGCCACATGGGCCTCTTCAGCATGGCTGCTTACTTCATCAAAGCATGCAAGCCAAGAAGGCAGTAAGAGTCTGCCAGCATCATAGAAGTTGTAATCTTGCCTAGTCTAATCACTGAAGTGATATTTCATCACTTTTGCTGTCTTCTGCTGTCTGGAAGCAAATTACTAGGTTGCCCCACACTCAAGGGAAGAGGATTACACAAGAGTCTGAATACCAGGAGGCCGGGACCATTGGGGCCAATTCAGAGTCAGCCTGCCACACCGTAATAGATTTGTAAGGATTAAGTAGTTGATAACTTGGAAAAATAGCAGCCACATAGCATGTTTTTTGTAAATATGTGTAATTGTTGTCATCACTAGTATCAGTGAAGTCATACAAAAGGGATGTTCCGTAGACAGACAATGTAGAAAAGCCTCCCGTTGGGCTGCTCAGCACTTAGTGAATTTAAGATAATTTATTCTGGATAAAACCTAGGAGGTTGTATCGAATGTGAGAAGTTCTCCATCACATAAACTGCATCAGAAATTTCATGCTGAAAACCTTATGAATTTCATGAATATGAGGTTATTAAGAGTACTTAAGAATCAAAGAGAAACGTGACATTATTTTCCCATAATAAAGTCCCAAAAGTAAATGATTTATAATCCCTATTGTCTGAGTACCATCCAAGATCAATTAGAAACTATCAAAGAGATGGCGAAAAGGAAACTAACCACTTGGAAATTTAATAATGTCTGTGCATGTTCATGTGTGTGTATTTGTGTATAAAACTCCTGTATAAAAGAAAACATCATTTCATTAAAGATTGTACTTTATCTTGTTCAAATTGCTCCGTCAGCCAGTGGAAATTGGGTCTTTACGTGACCCCACTAGTAGTTTTACAGTTTCTTGGTTGTGGCTGTACAGTTTGGTCAGCTATTGATGATGCTTGGGTACCAGCTTATTCTGATAAGTAAGTGGGGGAATCATTTATTTTGCTTTTCCCATGTGAACCAAGTTTTATGGCCACCAAAAGCTCATCAGAGTGGCTTTTAAATCTAACGAGTAAATAGATTGATAGGGTTAGAAAAATCACAATTTTCTAGTTTCCTACTGGAACAATGGGTCAAAAAAAATGATCTTCAGCGGATATTAAAACTATTACGTGAAAGATTTTATAGTGAGAACATTACAGTGGATTTATCAAGCTGAACACTTCTGAGCCCTCTGATCAATTTTAACCTCTATAAAAGGAGACTGTTAGACAGTATGTACCACCTGATATAATGCAGTATAACACACCGCTGCTTACAGAGCCTTATTGCCAGAATTATGAACTGAAGGAATGAAACACGTAAGTCCGATT
Organism: Pteropus vampyrus; assembly: GCF_000151845.1. Taxonomy (NCBI): domain Eukaryota; kingdom Metazoa; phylum Chordata; class Mammalia; order Chiroptera; family Pteropodidae; genus Pteropus; species Pteropus vampyrus. The sequence continues at coordinate 396,412 of NW_011889229.1, read as the reverse complement.
CTTTGAACCAAGAATTTGGAGAATAGATGAACAAAGCAATGGCACCACAAGGCAGCAGCCAAGCAGATCCAGATGTGCAAAATTCTACAAAACAACATGCTTTCCCCAACCAAGTGGCGTGAAAAAGAAAAGAAAGGCACTGTTAACAGATTAAAAGAGACGTAAGAGGCATATCGACTAAATTCAATGTGTGGGCATTACCTAGTTTGAACAAAATGTAAAAAGACATTTTGGAGACGATGGAGGAAAGGTGGACATGCACTGAGTATTAGATGATATTTAGAAATAATAATTTTGTTAGGGATGATAATATCAATGTGATTATTAAGAAATAAGAGCTCCCGTGTGTTAGAGATACATGCTTACATGTTTATGAAATGACAGAATATCCAAATTTAAAAAAAGAATTGGCGAAGTGAACCGGAAAAGAAATTGGCAAAATGTTGATAATTATGGAAGTGGAGTGGTTTGTATGTATGTGGGGGTTCATTGTTCTAATATTTCTACTTTCCTGTGTGTTTGAAAGTTTCAATAAAATGTTTAAAATCAAAACCGAAATTATAGACTGCTTAGAAATTATTCGTAATGAGATGCCTGCATATCTAAACTTGTCAGCTATCACTAAAGTTCTGTTCAGTGAGAAGCGAGTGCCCTTTAATGTGTTAAGGAAACTTTGTGGGCCCAGTCTTCGTCATCTTTAGTCACAGCAAGCAACTCTGGGTCTGTCACAAAGCTAAATGTAATGCTTATCGATTTAAAGTAAATATATAGTTTTTGTTACATATACGTATTTCAGTCCCTGTTTTATTTAATGCCTGCCAGATTTTGTCGGAAGATGTCCTATCTGTTGGTGTGAAGGTTTTTCTCTCTTAAGTTTTTGATATAATGAATTATATAAATTTCTTGACAAATTCAGGTTCCACACCCACTCTTAGGTTCAGTAATTCAGCAGTTCCGTGGAATCATTGTTGTGCCTGTTGGTGAAAGCATTCCTCCATTTGGACCCATTTGGCAGGGCACAGGCTGCGGATGGACTGGGCTGTAGGGGACCCCTCCCAGGAGGCCGTGGTCTGCACACCTGGTGGCTTTGGTCTGAGTCTGACTGAGCACCACCCGGGGTTACACCCAAGGACAGCACAGCTAAAGGGCAGACTGGGCAGGCACCAGAGCAAATCCTGCTCGATAGGGGCACAGCGGCCCCTCCACTATAGTCACAGCCAGTGACTACACAACCAGTTGGTCCTCACAACCAATCAGCCTGACCGTCAGTTCTCTCACTGATCTGCAAACAGCAGCTTAGGCTCAACTACAACAGAGAGCGCACA
>NW_011889229.1:392340-395037 GCF_000151845.1 Pteropus vampyrus | reverse complement strand
AGCAGCCAAGCAGATCCAGATGTGCAAAATTCTACAAAACAACATGCTTTCCCCAACCAAGTGGCGTGAAAAAGAAAAGAAAGGCACTGTTAACAGATTAAAAGAGACGTAAGAGGCATATCGACTAAATTCAATGTGTGGGCATTACCTAGTTTGAACAAAATGTAAAAAGACATTTTGGAGACGATGGAGGAAAGGTGGACATGCACTGAGTATTAGATGATATTTAGAAATAATAATTTTGTTAGGGATGATAATATCAATGTGATTATTAAGAAATAAGAGCTCCCGTGTGTTAGAGATACATGCTTACATGTTTATGAAATGACAGAATATCCAAATTTAAAAAAAGAATTGGCGAAGTGAACCGGAAAAGAAATTGGCAAAATGTTGATAATTATGGAAGTGGAGTGGTTTGTATGTATGTGGGGGTTCATTGTTCTAATATTTCTACTTTCCTGTGTGTTTGAAAGTTTCAATAAAATGTTTAAAATCAAAACCGAAATTATAGACTGCTTAGAAATTATTCGTAATGAGATGCCTGCATATCTAAACTTGTCAGCTATCACTAAAGTTCTGTTCAGTGAGAAGCGAGTGCCCTTTAATGTGTTAAGGAAACTTTGTGGGCCCAGTCTTCGTCATCTTTAGTCACAGCAAGCAACTCTGGGTCTGTCACAAAGCTAAATGTAATGCTTATCGATTTAAAGTAAATATATAGTTTTTGTTACATATACGTATTTCAGTCCCTGTTTTATTTAATGCCTGCCAGATTTTGTCGGAAGATGTCCTATCTGTTGGTGTGAAGGTTTTTCTCTCTTAAGTTTTTGATATAATGAATTATATAAATTTCTTGACAAATTCAGGTTCCACACCCACTCTTAGGTTCAGTAATTCAGCAGTTCCGTGGAATCATTGTTGTGCCTGTTGGTGAAAGCATTCCTCCATTTGGACCCATTTGGCAGGGCACAGGCTGCGGATGGACTGGGCTGTAGGGGACCCCTCCCAGGAGGCCGTGGTCTGCACACCTGGTGGCTTTGGTCTGAGTCTGAGCACCACCCGGGGTTACACCCAAGGACAGCACAGCTAAAGGGCAGACTGGGCAGGCGCCAGAGCAAATCCTGCTCGATAGGGGCACAGCGGCCCCTCCACTATAGTCACAGCCAGTGACTACACAACCAGTTGGTCCTCACAACCAATCAGCCTGACCGTCAGTTCTCTCACTGATCTGCAAACAGCAGCTTAGGCTCAACTACAACAGAGAGCGCACAACCCATACAAGGGACACACCTGGAGCACCCGGCTCAGGTAGCCAAGGAGACTGTGCCATGGGGCCCCACAGCACACCCACTACATAAGGCCACTCTCCTAAGACCAGGAGACATCGCAACTCTACTTAACACATAGAAATGAAACAGGGAGGCAGCCAAAATGGGGAGACATTGAAACATGTCTCGAATGAAAAAACAACAACGCTTCAGAAAAAGAACTAAACAAAATGGAGATAAGTAATCTACCAGATACAGAGTTCAAAACACTGGTTATAAGGATGCTCAGTGAACTTAGGGGAAGAGTAGATGAACTTAGAATTTTAACAAAGAGATAGAAAACAAAAAAGAACCAGTCAGAAATGAAAATACAATAACTAAAATGAATAATACCTTATGCAGGACTTGTTGATTAATGAAGTAGAGGATCGAATCAGCAATTTAGAAGATAAAGTAGCAGAAAACAATCAGAACATCAAATCTGTGGGCATAATATTCTGCTATTATCTTTTGAATGCCCATGCTCCCCATCCCCGTGACCATCTATCAACTACTAATTTGTACTTCTTTAACCCTTCACCCCATTCTCCCAGCCCCACAACCCCCCTCCCCTCTGTCCGTCACCAAATTGTCCTCTATATTTGTGAATCTGTTTTTGATTAGTTTGTTCTTTTTGTTCCTTAGATTCCACAAGAAGTGAAATCACATGGCATTTATCTTTCTCTGTCTGACTTATTTCACTCAGCATAGTAACCTCTAGGTCCATCCATGTCATTGCAAATGGTAGGATTTCATTTTTTAATGGCTGAGTTATATTCCATTGTATAAATGAACCATGACTTCTTTGATTCAGATAATTGGATAATTGTCTGTTGATGGGCATTTAGGTTGCTTCCATATCCTGGCTATTGTAAATTGTGCTGCCATGAATATTGGGGTGCATGGATCTTTACAAATTGTTTGTTTTCTTTGGCTAGATACCCAGAAGTGCAATTGCTGGGTGAAAAATATGTCCATTTTTAATTTTCTGAGAAACTTCCAGATGGTTTTCATAGCGGCTGTACCAATTGGCAATCCCACAAACAATGTATGAGGGGTCCCTTTTCTCTGCATCCTTGCCAACAATTGTTCTTTGATTTATTGATGATAGCCATTCTTACAGGTGTGAGGTGATATCTCATTGTGGTTTTCATTTGCATTTCTTTGATGATTCATAACCTTGAGCATCTTTTCATGTCTGTTGGCCATCTGTATTTCCTCTTTGGAGAAGTATCTGTTCAGGTCTTCTGCCCATTTTTTAATTGCATTGTTTATTTGTTATTGTTGAGTTGTATGAGTTCTTTAAATATTTTAGATATTAACCTCTCATCAGATGTATCATTAGTGAATATCTTCTCCCAATCAGTCAGTTGTCTTTTTGTCGATGGTTTCC
>NW_011889229.1:390901-391859 GCF_000151845.1 Pteropus vampyrus | reverse complement strand
GGCATAATATTCTGCTATTATCTTTTGAATGCCCATACTCCCCAACCCCGTGACCATCTATCAACTACTAATTTGTACTTCTTTAACCCTTCACCCCATTCTCCCAGCCCCACAACCCCCCTCCCCTCTGTCACCAAATTGTCCTCCATATTTGTGAATCTGTTTTTGATTAGTTTGTTCTTTTTGTTCCTTAGATTCCACATATAAGTGAAATCACATGGCATTTATCTTTCTCTGTCTGACTTATTTCACTCAGCATAGTAACGTCTAGGTCCATCCATGTCATTGCAAATGGTAGGATTTCATTTTTTAATGGCTGAGTAATATTCCATTGTATAAATGAACCATGACTTCTTTGATTCAGATAATTGGATAATTGTCTGTTGATGGGCATTTAGGTTGTTTCCATATCCTGGCTATTGTAAATTGTGCTGCCACGAATATTGGGGTGCATGGATCTTTACAAATTGTTTGTTTTCTTTGGATAGATACCCAGAAGTGCAATTGCTGGGTGAAAAATATGTCCATTTTTAATTTTCTGAGAAACTTCCAGATGGTTTTCATAACGGCTGTACAAATTGGCAATCCCACAATGTATGAGGGGTCCCTTTTCTCTGCATCCTTGCCAACACGTGTTCTTTGATTTATTGATGACAGCCATTCTTACAGGTGTGAGGTGATATCTCATTGTGGTTTTCATTTGCATTTCTTTGATGATTCGTAACCTTGAGCATCTTTTCATATGTCTGTTGGCCATCTGTATTTCCTCTTTGGAGAAGTATCTGTTCAGGTCTTCTGCCCATTTTTTAATTGCATTGTTTATTTTGTTGTTGTTGAGTTGTATGAGTTCTTTAAATATTTTGGATATTAACCTCTCATCAGATGTATCATTAGTGAATATCTTCTCCCAATCAGTCAGTTGTCTTTTTGTCGATGGTTTCCTTTGCTGTACAAAAAC
>NW_011889229.1:389157-390851 GCF_000151845.1 Pteropus vampyrus | reverse complement strand
GATATTAACCTCTCATCAGATGTATCATTAGTGAATATCTTCTCCCAATCAGTCAGTTGTCTTTTTGTCGATGGTTTCCTTTGCTGTACAAAAACTTTTTAGTTGGATATAATCCCATTTATTTTTTCTTTTGTTGCCTGGTTTTTATTATATCCTTTTTTATGGTTTTTCTTTGTTGAAGTTCTGAGTTCTTTTATTCTACTCCCAAGTTCATTGAACATCCTTATAACCAGTGTTTTGAATCCTGTATCAGGTAGATTGCTTGTCTCCATTTTGTTTAGTTCTTTTTCTAGAGATTTGTTCTATTTTTTCATTTTGGATGTTTGTTGCCTCATTTTGGCTGACTTGCTGCATTTGTTTCTATGTATTAGGTAATCTGCTATGTCTGCCAGCCTTGACCAAGTGTCCTCATGTAGAAGGTGTCCCATGAAGCTCCATGGCACAGACTCCCTTTTCAATTGGCTGGGTATTTATTCCAAGGTGTCTCCTGTGTGGGTTGTGTGTGCCCTCCTGTTAATAGTTGGGCCTCAGTTACTGCTGACACATCAGAGGGTGGGTTTGACCCTGATGCTGACTGGCTGTGACTACAAGCAGATGAGCTGCTGTATGGGGCTGAACTGCTGTATGGGGCTGAACTCATGGAGCAAGAGTCACTTTAGTGGGGCTCTGGTGCCGGTTGAGGCCACCCTAAAGATGTCAGTTGTGGTGGTAGGTGGTGCTCTGGTACAGTTTGAATCTTGCCACCGGGTATGTTGAATCTGGAACCTCTTGGGAGGGGTTGCTGTGCTACTTGTACAGGACTAGGGCCCCTTAGTACATGCTACAAGTTGATCTGTGGTCGGTTGCCAATTGTGCTATACTTTAAGGCACTTGAGAGAGGCTACGATGTGAACTGAAATTGGCTGCCACTTGCATGAGCTTAGAACTCATAGTGGGCACTATGGTGAGTGCTGAGGCCAGCTGCTACTGTGTCCAGCTTCTTGCCACTTAGTTGGGATTATATTATAGGCCGAGACTGGCTGCCACTCATGCTGGGTTTGGGGCCACCCAAGAGTTATGTTAAAATGCAAGTTGAGACTGGACACTACTGATGCCGTGCTTGAACCCGCTTGGCAGGAACTACAATGTATGCCGAGTTTGGCCATTGCTTGTGTGTGGTTTCTATACTTTTGAAACAAACAGTCTGTAGTGTGAGATGAGGCAGCCATCACTTGTGAGAGATTTGTGGACTTTGGAAAAACTCTGCAGCACAAACCCAGGGCAGCCACCACTCACATGGGGTTTGTAGTCGTTTGAGTCTGCAGCATGAGCCAAGGCAGGCTGCTCCTGTGGAGTTGCTGGGAGAGGCTCAGGCTGAGCAAGTGAGTTGGGTGGGGTAGTCTAAAGATTGCAAGGGTGGGGCAAACAGTGTTAGCCAGGTCGATGGAGAGCACAGTTACAGCGCCTGCCTGCACTGGGCTGGCTGAGTGGAAGGAGAGTTCAACAAAGGAAATGCCCGCTAGCACTTCCAAGCCCAGAAAGTTGGCCCGACCTCTGCCCCTCCAGCCCTCAACTGGTTAGTCAATTTAGTTCCTCCCTGTATGTCCCTGGTGCTTTTTGAGCTGCACCGCCTGCACTGGAAGTTAGAGCAAGTGAGTCTGTGCACTGGCCCTTTAAGATCAGCATGTTTTGGTCTCCAAAAGCCTTTTGTCTCT
>NW_011889229.1:387002-389107 GCF_000151845.1 Pteropus vampyrus | reverse complement strand
AAACAGTCTGTAGTGTGAGATGAGGCAGCCATCACTTGTGAGAGATTTGTGGACTTTGGAAAAACTCTGCAGCACAAACCCAGGGCAGCCACCACTCACATGGGGTTTGTAGTCGTTTGAGTCTGCAGCATGAGCCAAGGCAGGCTGCTCCTGTGGAGTTGCTGGGAGAGGCTCAGGCTGAGCAAGTGAGTTGGGTGGGGTAGTCTAAAGATTGCAAGGGTGGGGCAAACAGTGTTAGCCAGGTCGATGGAGAGCACAGTTACAGCGCCTGCCTGCACTGGGCTGGCTGAGTGGAAGGAGAGTTCAACAAAGGAAATGCCCGCTAGCACTTCCAAGCCCAGAAAGTTGGCCCGACCTCTGCCCCTCCAGCCCTCAACTGGTTAGTCAATTTAGTTCCTCCCTGTATGTCCCTGGTGCTTTTTGAGCTGCACCCCCTGCACTGGAAGTTAGAGCAAGTGAGTCTGTGCACTGGCCCTTTAAGATCAGCATGTTTTGGTCTCCAAAAGCCTTTTGTCTCTCTGGGATACAGTCCTAATTTTCACAGCCAGATGTTACAGGGATTTCTCTTCCTGGCGCCGCCCTGGGTTGGGGAGCACAGTGTGGGCTGGGACCCCTCACTACTTATGGATGACCTCCACAGCTGAGACATCCCTCCCATTTATTAATCACACCACAGGTGCGGGACCTGCCTGGTCTGCATCTCTGACCCTCCTGCCTGTCTTGATGTGGCTTCTTTTTTATATCCTTAGTAGCAGAAATTTTATTCAGCTAATCTTCAGGTGTCCTGCGGTGGTTTTTCTATAAAATTTAGTTTTAATTTTGATTTGCTCATGGGAGGAGGCAATCTCAGCATTTACTTAATCTCTCCTCTTGACCAGAAAATAGCAGTTCTTAAAGAATGATCTGGGAAACCTAGGCATCCCTTAGATCAAAATAATTTTCATATTAATTCCAAGACTTCATTTTCCTTTTTCATTCTCATTCTCTTCTGTGTACAGTGAAATTTTCCAGTCTACATGACATGTGACATTGCTCAAAACTGAAGGCAGAAGCAAATGAGAACCCATCTGTCTTCCATGAGACCTCTAAAGGTATTTGCAAAAGTGTATTACAATGCCACTCTTACGTATTTTTGTTTGGGATAATTTTTTTTCCCATAAAATGTTATTTGTGTTAACATGTAATGAATTTATTAAAATTTAACAAATTAACATTTTTTAAAATTTCAGTTTGAGAATTATTGTTGCAAAAACAGTCCACTAACTTAGTCAGGTTCCCTGGAATACAGAATCTGACATGGAAATGTATGATGAGGTTTATGAGGAAAAGCTGTTGGGAATATTACCTAGATGGAAATGAGGGAAGCTGAATTGAGCGGAAGGCGAAGTCGAACTGTGATGCAGTCGTGATACGTTGGGGACCTCTAGAACTGAGATAGCTCTTCGGAATTGTTCTAAATAGAGGGAAAGGAGGCCAGGATGCCCTCACGGAGGCCATGTAACTTTGCACAATGCAGCTCCCTTCATCCGGGGGAAATTCCCAAGAGGAACTTGTGAGTTGCTGGTAGTCAATATTTTCATCAGTTGACAGCACAAATGCCTCAGTCTAGGTTACACTCTAGAGCTCCTCAGAGATCAGGCTGAAATCACTCATGGCAGCCTATGGCTGACATCACATCCTTGACTTTTTCCTCTTTCCTGTCCTACTTCCTCCATGGCCTTACACTTTTACTGGGAGCACTTAACAAATCCTCATCTCTAGTCTGCTTCTGGGAAACACAATATTCTCTTCACAATAACTCAACACATATTCCTAATAGTTAGCTATAAATCGCACAAATGTTTTCAAATAATGCAAGACACACTGAGAGTGTAGGAATCATTAGTTTACCATGATACCATCAAATGTACACAAAATCACATCTGATTTGTCACATTGCCATTGGATTATCAAATTTTTAATAATTACATATTTACTTAAATGTAAAACACGATTGCAAGATGGATCCTGTCTTCAGAAATGTTAAAATGTAAAAAAAGCATCATAAGATTGACAAAATATGGTAATTTCATGTTATATAGTAAATAGGACTATCACTTCTTTCT
>NW_011889229.1:376700-385407 GCF_000151845.1 Pteropus vampyrus | reverse complement strand
TCATGTTATTATAAATCTACAGATTTTGAGAGAACTGACATTTTTATGATGTTAGGTTTTTCCATCTACATACATAGTATTTCTATTTTATTCAAGTCTTATGCCCTTCAGTAAAGCTTTACAATTTTTCCATGAAGATCTTTTTTTTGGTTGTTGTTTATGCTAAGGTATTTTAAAGTTAAGTAAAGCATGGGTTGAATTTAAGGCCTTCTCTCATTTAGTACACTCGGCGTTTCTCACCTGTGTGACCTTTCTTATGTATAGAAAGGGATGCTCTTTGAGAGAATGCTTTCCCACATTCATTACATTCAAAGGGTTTCTCACCAGTATGACTTCTCATGTGTATAATAAGTAATGAACACTGAGAGAAAGCTTTTCCACATTTATTACATTCATAAGGTTTCTCCCCGGTGTGACTTCTCACATGGAGAGTAAGGGATGAAATTCGAGAGAAGGCTTTATCACATTCATTACATTTAAATGGTTTTTCTCCAGTATGAATCTTTTCATGCTCGAGGAGATTTTGTCTCTGACTGAAAGCTTTCCCACATTGATTACAATGATAAGGTTTCTCTCCAGTATGAATTTTCTCATGTTCAGTGAGATTCGACTTCTGACTAAAGGCTTTCCCACATACTGTACATGCATAGGGTTTCTCACCAGTATGAATCCTCTGGTGTCTAATAAGGTTTGACATCTGAATAAAAGCTTTCCCACATTCATTACATTCATATGGTTTCTCTCCAGTATGAATTTTCTGATGTGTAATGAGATTTTCTTTCCGGCTGAAGGCCTTTCCACATTCCTTACATTCATACGGTTTCTCAGCTGTATGATTTCTCATATGTACAGTAAGAGAAGAACTTTGAGAGAATTCTTTCCCACATTCACTACATACATAGGGTTTTTCACCTGTATGACTTCTCATGTGTATAATAAATACCGAGCATTGAGAGAAAGCTTTTCCACATTTATTACATTTATAGGGCTTCTCCCCTGTGTGACTTCTCATGTGTAAAGTAACAGATGACATTCGAGAAAAAGCTCTACCACATTCGTTACATGCGTAAGGTTTCTCTCCAGTATGAATTTTCTCATGCTCAATAAGATTTTGTTTCTGGCTAAAGGATTTTCCACATTCCTTACATTCATAGGGCTTTTCTCCAGTATGAATTCTCCCATGTTCAATGAGATTCGATTTCTGACTGAAGGCTTTCCAACAATCTTTACATGCATAAGGTTTCTCCCCTGTGTGAATTCTCTGGTGTCTAATAAGGTTTGACATCTGAATAAAAGCTTTCCCACATTCATTACACTTATATGGTTTTTCCCCGGTATGAATTTTTTGATGTGTAATAAGATTTTCCTTCCTGCTGAAGGCTTTTCCACATTCCTTACATTCATAGGGTTTTTCTCCAGCATGTATTCTCTCATGTCTGATGAGGTCAAATTTATGACCGAAGTCTTGTCCACACTGATTACATTTAAAAGAGGTTACAACATTGGATGAGCAATGGTAAAATGGTTTCCCATACTTATTACATTCATAATTTTTCTCTCTTACACAGTCTTTCTCATAACTAAGTAAGTCTAAATTATGCTCCAAACCCTTATCAAGTAAGTCACATTCATAGCTTTGTTTTGAAGTAATGATGTCTGAGCTCAGAGGAAATATTTTTGTAACTTTTTTACATTCCATGACATTTTCCTTAATCAGAGTTTTATTGGAGATGGATGTGACTTTCCTCACAATTTCCTGTTGCTTCTTGATCTGTTCATCAACTTCCCAAACTTCTAAAGTAGAGGACCAAAAATTATTACTTCTGAATTTTTCTGCTATAACACTATTAATAACATTTCAGAAATTTGCATGTGGGGTTGATCTTTGATGTTGGCTCTAGTCTCCCAATATGAAATAAATCCAAAGTGCAAATGTCCCTAGTTCCCAAGGTATGAGAGGTTAACTTCCATAGGAAATATTATGGAGAAAAACTGACATTTATAGGCCAAAATAGATTTGACTGATTTTAAATGTATACTTAAACAATGCAGAAATCAGTAAGATGTATAGAATTATTAAGATAAAAGGATAAAGACATAAATGATGGACAGGGAATCAATGACTAGAGGATAAAATTAACACCTGGGGTTAAATACAGTGAATTAAATGTATATGTTTTCCCCCTTCCTCCATAATATTCCATTAAAATGAAAGCAGCAAAATAAAGAGTCACACTTATAAGAACAAAGGAAATAAGAGTGTTAGGAAGAATGAACAGGAGGTATCAATAAAATACTGGAAGACGAAAGGCATATAGGGAACTGTTAACTGTGATAGCAGAGTTAAGAAATTAAAGTATTATGAAGACACAAATGTCAAGTGACAAAGTAACATGGCTACAAAACACTGGAAAAGCTAAAAAATTAGAGACTTCAGATACTCAAAAGGTAGGGAGATTGGAGCTGAAAAAGAAGAGGATGAATTTAAAGTCTGAATAGGGAGCAGTTTCTACTCCCTGTGGCAGGTTATTAGGGATTTTTTTAGGTAACATCTACTTCAACCTCCCACTGTTTTTCCATCCCACAAAGGCTGAGGGAGTTAAAACTGTATTTACTAGACACACTTTCATGAAGAATTCTGGATGTGATTTAGGATCGCCATACAACATTTTAATTCAGAAATAAATTAAGAGAAGGAGAAGTGGGCATTTTGCTTATGACATTACAACAGGAGTGGCAGAGTTCTGGAGCTCACGGCTGTAGAGGCATTTTCCTGGTTCAACCACAAGCAATTTCTTGATCCTAGTGGGAAAAGGAACTCACATAGCAGCTCACTTCTGTGGTATGCCTTTGAAACTCATTCCTAAAAGCTTATCCTAGAGTCAGATCTTTTGGTCCTCCCAAAGATTCTGTAGTACATTTAATACCTTCCTATAAATCCGTTCCTTCTTAAATTAGCAGTTAGTATATTCTTATATCTGTAACTGAACCTTGACCAATATACCACTATACCTCAATCCACACAGGATGTGGCCATGTAGCCACCACCCACGCAGGAAAAGGAGACTTACTTTCTACAGAAAATAGACCATAGAGGCTCTAGAATCTAGAGGAAAGGCCTCATACTAAAAAAAGACCTAGGAATTACGTGAACATTTCTATATTGAATAGTAAGACATCCAATCCCTTTCTGTTGCTTAGCCTTGTGAATGCTGGCCTGTACCTCCAGGTAGGAGGTAGAAAGATTAAAAACGAAAGACCCATTGAACTGGCATTGGGACTTCACAAAAACCTCTTACGTTCTACTTCAACCATTCTACAGTACATCTCCTGCATCAAAATGAGGTAAACTGATGACACGGATGGATTCCTTATTTTAAACAAAGATTTGAGTTTCAGTAAAATTAAAAATACATAGAAACAAAGCAAACAAAAATTGGGCAAGTGGTAACTCTAGGAAGAGCAAAAAGATTTATAAGGAAATGTAATCAATAGTCATTGCTTGGTTCAGTAGTAATGATAAATCAACAATCAGAACAAAGCAAGTAGTGAAAAAACTGAGGCCAAAACTGTGGTATATCCATACTCAGAGGAAAAAGAAAGAAGTTGCAGTGGTGGTAAAGAGTACTAAACCTCATTTTTCTTTAGTATCAAGTTGATAAAAATTAGAAAATTACCAGATTATTCAGAGAAGTTGAGCCCCCACCTGGTCCCTGAAACACTGATTACTCCATTGTCCTACAGGTAAGTATTTTTATTAATTTTTGGTTTATTCTTATATATTAAGAAAAAACATATATGCATATATACATACCCCTTGCACCCCCTTTTTTTTTTTTTCCAAATTGGTTGGCTTTTTTTAATTGTTGTTTTGCTTTTTGTTTTTTTTCTTACAAAATCCTGAATGGAAGCATGACATCTGACTTATTTTATAGTTTTGACATTAGAATCATGTAAATTTTTATATAATGAAAAAAATATAAAAATTAAATCAAAAAGGGAGGGGGGGAAAAGAAAGCCAAAACAATCCCTAAAAATAGAAAATGAAATAGAAACAAGTGAACCTACATACCAAGGTATGGCCATAATCACATGGAGAATGACTTCAAGTGACTTTAAACATAATATTTGACTATATCCTAAGGGAAAAAAAAAAACAAAACACATGCAGAGAAATCTTAAACTACATTCAGTAGTCTTTTCATCATTGGTAATATTGGCATTACTGTTATTTGGGACTTATATATAAAGAAACAGAGAGGGAGAGAGAGAGGAAGGGAGAGAAAGATGGAGCTAGATAGACAGATATGCATTTTGCCGCCCCCTGCCCAAGGGATATTTGGCAATGTCTGGAAGGCCTGGAAACATTTTCAGTTGTCACAACTTGGGGGCGGGGGACAAAGGAGGATGGTACTACTAGCATCTATTGAGTAGAGGCCAGGGATGCTGCTAAAAATCCTACAATGTACAGGACAGTCCCCCACAGCAAAGAATTATCTGGCCCCAAATGTCCATAGTGCCAAGGTTGAGGAATACATATGATTAAGCAAATAAATATGTTAATGCAATAAGGAACCAAGATTTTCAGTATAAAAGAGACACAAATACAAAGCAAAAAAGTAACAACCCCACAATCTTTACTTTCAATTAGATGTGTCAGTGTAAAGACATACACTTCTTTCTTTCTAAACAATGCATTTTCCTACTTCTGTCTACATAAAAGCTCTAAAAGCCATGATAACCCAGTAATAATGAGTAGCCATAGTACCAGATATCATTTCCCACTAAAGGAAGCTAGGGTTTTTACAGAAATGACTATTTCCATGTTTGGAGCAAGAAATTTACAAAATTAGCCAGAGAGTCCTCTGGCTAAAGATAAGACAATTTGAGCATTAAAATAAATATATATATTAACAAAGTATATTTATTCATATATATTTCACATGTTATTTACATGCACTAAATAATATTTATTTTGATGGCCAAATGATATAAATTTATAATGGCTTCATTTGCAAAATGGAGACTGCCAGGGTACCAATCACTATTCTAAGTTTCTGAAGGAAAGGAATCAAGTACTTCTATTTCCTGGCCTGTTAAAACTGTATTTCAGGGTAATCAAATAGTTGATGAAATAGTTCTTTATGGGAGAATTTCAGCTAATAAAAGCAGAAGGAACATCTAATAAAATAACAGATGATCCTAAGCAAGGGTCATCAATGGCTGCTAAAGCACTTACATAAAAGGGTGATAAAGATCTTTAAAATAGAAGGATTCTGATTCAAAACATTATTCTACTGATCAATCTCAGTATTTCTAAAAGTGGGACAAACCAACAAGATACAGTAAGAAGTACACAACACCGTCTACAAAATATTCTTGTCAAAGACTCAAACTTGAATATAATAAAGCCAGATTATAGGGAAAATAGGATAAAGGAATATGTTAAACCACACCGTGAGGAAGCAAATTGGCATATTCAGGATGTCGGACATTCTAGAACAGGACTTGGCAAACAATAGCCATAGCCTGTTTTTGTACAGCCTGTGAACTAAGAAAGGTTTTTTTCTGTTTGTTTTTTACATTTTAAAAGGGTTATTAGAGAAAAAGAGGGAGAAAGATAAAGAATATGTGACAGAGACCTATTTATTATGCTGACCCTTGTTCTAGAAGACAAAAGACCTGGATTCTACACAAAGAAAATGGTAGGGGAAATGGATTTGGGGGAGAGGAAGAAGAGGAACTCTTATGACTTAAAACAGACCTAAGAGATATATCGAACAAATGTAATGTGTTGATTTTATTTGGATCCTGATTCAGATAAACCAACCACAAAAAGACATTCTTGAAATGTTAGAATATGACCCAGTGAAGAGAATTACCATAGATAAAGCATGGCAACATCCTTTCTCTGACTTATTAAAAATGAAATGAAATGGAAATCAGTGGTCTTACTATATATTTTTCTAGAAGAAATTACTTAAGATGGTGTCAGTCAACTCTAAACATTGTAATATTTTTGAAAACATTAATTTTATACAGTTAAAGACATTCTTAAGCTAACTGAGGAAATATGAACAGAGAATAAGTATCAGATGACAGTAAGAAGTTATTATTGTTATTAGGTGTGATAGTAATATTGTGGTTTGCAGTGATTTAAAAAATTTTTAGTTTTTGGTGACACATACAAAAGTATTTAAAGGTGATGTGTAAAATAGTTCAGCAAACAAAACAAAAAAAAACAAAACTGAAGGGGGATAGATGAAACAAGTTTGGCAAAATGTTGATAACTAATCTAAGTGATGAATACATGAGGATTTCTTATACTATTCTACTTTTATGAGTGTTTAAAAATGGCTATAATAAAAAAATTTAAAGTATAAACACATTTATTTAGAAACATGGAGGTTAATACCCTAAGAAATGGCTAAGTTGAAAATAATTGCCTAAATGAGGTGAAATGTGAGGGCAGAACAAGGGACTTCCACACGCCTTGTATTTTACGGTTTTTTAAAACAAGTACTGTATTAGTTGAGAACAATCAAAAATGTACATTAAAAAAAGAAATGGTATAAAAGCGAAATACTAACAGTAGCATTAGGTTTAGAGAAGCAAATTATAACCCAATTTCTTATTACTTTTGCCTAGATTAACTGCCATGTGATCCTGAGAAGTCCATCTCATCCACGCTGCAGACCACAAGCAAAGTCATTGTCATAAAGTTCTAATTCCCTTATTTCTGAACAAAACCACTTGATGCTTAGGCTTTCTAAGCTTAATCCGTCCCCAAATTGGTGATAACTATGGAGACAGCTCCAACTTTCCATCTAATTGCAATTCATTCTCATATGTAAACAAGGCATGTAAGTACCCAATGAAAAGATCAGAAAGCAAGTCATCTTTGTTCAAGATCTGACTCAATGCAGTGTTCTAACAGCAGGCTATCATTTTATTGTGTTCATTTCTAGACACTGAAACTGTCCTTACCAGCAAATCCTGTTGTGTTTTGCTTTTGTTCTTTCTTTGTGACTGACATACTGTCACCCGAAATGATAGCATTCTTTACATTATTACCTCTACATTGCTTTTTTCATACTTCTGGAGTTCCATCAACTGTGAGTAACTTAAAATTAGATAACTGGACACATTTTAACCTTTTTTCAGTTACCTTATTAAGGCCCTGCTTATAACTACTGTAACCTTGTTGCCTAGGCACAAGGCAAAACTATAGCTTCAGTGATTAAAAAAGAGAAAAATTAAACTAAATCGCTCACAAAACTTAAAACATATAAAAGAAGGCATGAAGGCTGGCCAAGTCCAGAACTCTCTCTGACTCCACACTAGGTGACAGCCCAGCCTCCATTCACTAACCCCACAGTCCACCTTCCTCCAACCAGACGATGCTTCTAATTTTACCTTGTAAACATGTCATGCTAGTTTTACTCTCCAAACCTGTTATAGTTTTCTCATTTGTAGTAAGTCCTAATAATCTACATAACTTATAAGTAAACAGATTTAATTCTAAGCTCTCAAAAAAAAAAAAAAAACAACAACCACACAAGAAAACCTTCTCAATCTTGTCTCTCCTTCTACAGACAGCCCTTCTCTTACAACCTTAAGATATTTTCTATCTGATTCACCCATTTACTAAATTTCATGTAGCTCTGCCCTGTCTTTTTACTCTAACCTGAATTCTGCCTTTGCATTGAGGGTTTGCGAGTAAATATTTCAAACAAAAAAAGAAAAAAAGAGAAAAATATCTCCAAATATAGCTTTCCATCAATCAATTCCTAAATCATTAGATGAAGAATGAGACAGACTTTCTTTCTCTCAGTGGGTTAATAATTTAAAGCTCAGACCATCAAAGCATATAACATAAGACAGTATGTTTCAGACTCCGAATCACCCTGCTAGACAAAAAGTAGAAAGTTAGCTCAGAGATGGGGGAGATGGGTAATGGCTGGAAGTGTTGGGGACCATTTATTGAAAACTGAGCTCCAAGCTAAATAACTGCTAGAAACAGGATAGCTAAGAGCACTTATAATTAATTACAGGCGAAGATGTGAAGAGTTTCACAATGCTGGAGACATTAAAGATATGCAGCTCAAAGTTGTCACTTCTAGAGTTAAATACTGACTTAAAAGTTAAGCACACCTGTATCGTGATGGCACATAAAGGAAAAATGAGTCTATCTGTAACTCAGAACTATTGAGGATGATGTCCAGTGAAGGATGGAGAAAAGACGTCCTGTAAAATACACTTCATAAAGGAAAAATGAATAAACAATAAGCAGGAACTGAGGAGAAATCAGAATATTTCAGAAGGGAGCAAAAAAGAAAGACATTTCCAAGAAGGGTGATCCAGGATCAAATATAAGATAGAGAGCTTCCTGTTTCGATATGGTAGAATTAAACATTTGTTTCCTCTCCTCTCTGAAAACATGAAGAAGAAAAAGAAAATACCTTTGCAGTGAAACTAAAAGACAGCTAAACTCCAATTCCAGAGTATAAAAAAAAACCAAAGGATAGACTGCATCAAGCAGGAAAGAAATGCAGAGAAAGTGGCTGTTCTTTCTTATCTCAGACATCTTATCACAGGGACATCTTATCACAGAGAACAGATTTCTCCAAAACAGAAGGCATACCCTGTGAGCAGAATAAAGGGGTCATTTTTTGCAACAATGGGATCCAGATGTGGTAAGACTAAC
>NW_011889229.1:362764-376650 GCF_000151845.1 Pteropus vampyrus | reverse complement strand
TGTCAAAGACTCATACTTGAATATAATAAAGCCAGATTATAGGGAAAATAGGATAAAGGAATATGTTAAACCACACCGTGAGGAAGCAAATTGGCATATTCAGGATGTCGGACATTCTAGAACAGGACTTGGCAAACAATAGCCATAGCCTGTTTTTGTACAGCCTGTGAACTAAGAAAGGTTTTTTTCTGTTTGTTTTTTACATTTTAAAAGGGTTATTAGAGAAAAAGAGGGAGAAAGATAAAGAATATGTGACAGAGACCTATTTATTATGCTGACCCTTGTTCTAGAAGACAAAAGACCTGGATTCTACACAAAGAAAATGGTGGGGGAAATGGATTTGGGGGAGAGGAAGAAGAGGAACTCTTATGACTTAAAACAGACCTAAGAGATATATCGAACAAATGTAATGTGTTGATCTTTATTTGGATCCTGATTCAGATAAACCAACCACAAAAAGACATTCTTGAAATGTTAGAATATGACCCAGTGAAGAGAATTACCATAGATAAAGCATGGCAACATCCTTTCTCTGACTTATTAAAAATGAAATGAAATGGAAATCAGTGGTCTTACTATATATTTTTCTAGAAGAAATTACTTAAGATGGTGTCAGTCAACTCTAAACATTCTAATATTTTTGAAAACATTAATTTTATACAGTTAAAGACATTCTTAAGCTAACTGAGGAAATATGAACAGAGAATAAGTATCAGATGACAGTAAGAAGTTGTTATTAGGTGTGATATTAATATTGTGGTTTGCAGTGATTTAAAAAATTTTTAGTTTTTGGTGACACATACAAAAGTATTTAAAGGTGATGTGTAAAATAGTTCAGCAAACAAAACAAAAAAAAACAAAACTGAAGGGGGATAGATGAAACAAGTTTGGCAAAATGTTGATAACTAATCTAAGTGATGAATACATGAGGATTTCTTATACTATTCTACTTTTATGAGTGTTTAAAAATGGCTATAATAAAAAAATTTAAAGTATAAACACATTTATTTAGAAACATGGAGGTTAATACCCTAAGAAATGGCTAAGTTGAAAATAATTGCCTAAATGAGGTGAAATGTGAGGGCAGAACAAGGGACTTCCACACGCCTTGTATTTTACGGTTTTTTAAAACAAGTACTGTATTAGTTGAGAACAATCAAAAATGTACATTAAAAAAAGAAATGGTATAAAAGCGAAATACTAACAGTAGCATTAGGTTTAGAGAAGCAAATTATAACCCAATTTCTTATTACTTTTGCCTAGATTAACTGCCATGTGATCCTGAGAAGTCCATCTCATCCACGCTGCAGACCACAAGCAAAGTCATTGTCATAAAGTTCTAATTCCCTTATTTCTGAACAAAACCACTTGATGCTTAGGCTTTCTAAGCTTAATCCGTCCCCAAATTGGTGATAACTATGGAGACAGCTCCAACTTTCCATCTAATTGCAATTCATTCTCATATGTAAACAAGGCATGTAAGTACCCAATGAAAAGATCAGAAAGCAAGTCATCTTTGTTCAAGATCTGACTCAATGCAGTGTTCTAACAGCAGGCTATCATTTTATTGTGTTCATTTCTAGACACTGAAACTGTCCTTACCAGCAAATCCTGTTGTGTTTTGCTTTTGTTCTTTCTTTGTGACTGACATACTGTCACCCGAAATGATAGCATTCTTTACATTATTACCTCTACATTGCTTTTTTCATACTTCTGGAGTTCCATCAACTGTGAGTAACTTAAAATTAGATAACTGGACACATTTTAACCTTTTTTCAGTTACCTTATTAAGGCCCTGCTTATAACTACTGTAACCTTGTTGCCTAGGCACAAGGCAAAACTATAGCTTCAGTGATTAAAAAAGAGAAAAATTAAACTAAATCGCTCACAAAACTTAAAACATATAAAAGAAGGCATGAAGGCTGGCCAAGTCCAGAACTCTCTCTGACTCCACACTAGGTGACAGCCCAGCCTCCATTCACTAACCCCACAGTCCACCTTCCTCCAACCAGACGATGCTTCTAATTTTACCTTGTAAACATGTCATGCTAGTTTTACTCTCCAAACCTGTTATAGTTTTCTCATTTGTAGTAAGTCCTAATAATCTACATAACTTATAAGTAAACAGATTTAATTCTAAGCTCTCAAAAAAAAAAAAAAAACAACAACCACACAAGAAAACCTTCTCAATCTTGTCTCTCCTTCTACAGACAGCCCTTCTCTTACAACCTTAAGATATTTTCTATCTGATTCACCCATTTACTAAATTTCATGTAGCTCTGCCCTGTCTTTTTACTCTAACCTGAATTCTGCCTTTGCATTGAGGGTTTGCGAGTAAATATTTCAAACAAAAAAAGAAAAAAAGAGAAAAATATCTCCAAATATAGCTTTCCATCAATCAATTCCTAAATCATTAGATGAAGAATGAGACAGACTTTCTTTCTCTCAGTGGGTTAATAATTTAAAGCTCAGACCATCAAAGCATATAACATAAGACAGTATGTTTCAGACTCCGAATCACCCTGCTAGACAAAAAGTAGAAAGTTAGCTCAGAGATGGGGGAGATGGGTAATGGCTGGAAGTGTTGGGGACCATTTATTGAAAACTGAGCTCCAAGCTAAATAACTGCTAGAAACAGGATAGCTAAGAGCACTTATAATTAATTACAGGCGAAGATGTGAAGTTTCACAATGCTGGAGACATTAAAGATACGCAGCTCAAAGTTGTCACTTCTAGAGTTAAATACTGACTTAAAAGTTAAGCACACCTGTATCGTGATGGCACATAAAGGAAAAATGAGTCTATCTGTAACTCAGAACTATTGAGGATAATGTCCAGTGAAGGATGGAGAAAAGACGTCCTGTAAAATACACTTCATAAAGGAAAAATGAATAAACAATAAGCAGGAACTGAGGAGAAATCAGAATATTTCAGAAGGGAGCAAAAAAGAAAGACATATCCAAGAAGGGTGATCCAGGATCAAATATAAGATAGAGAGCTTCCTGTTTCAATATGGTAGAATTAAACATTTGTTTCCTCTCCTCTCTGAAAACATAAAGAAGAAAAAGAAAATACCTTTGCAATGAAACTAAAAGACAGCTAAACTCCAATTCCAGAGTATAAAAAAAAACCAAAGGATAGACTGCATCAAGCAGGAAAGAAATGCAGAGAAAGTGGCTGTTCTTTCTTATCTCAGACATCTTATCACAGGGACATCTTATCACAGAGAACAGATTTCTCCAAAACAGAAGGCATACCCTGTGAGCAGAATAAAGGGGTCATTTTTTGCAACAATGGGATCCAGATGTGGTAAGACTAACGGTAGGAGAATAATGGTCTTTATCTGGTCCTATCAAAGGGTAGGGAAAGCAGCACTAAACAAAGAGATGCAAATAGCTGGTATTCTTATACAAGCAATCTGTTGGTATAGGAGGGTAGAAGAGAGGAACGAAAATGGTAACTTCTGATTCAAG
Organism: Pteropus vampyrus; assembly: GCF_000151845.1. NCBI lineage: Eukaryota > Metazoa > Chordata > Mammalia > Chiroptera > Pteropodidae > Pteropus > Pteropus vampyrus. The sequence goes on along the minus strand of NW_011889229.1, from coordinate 373,177 downwards.
AGGAGTAAAGGCAAACCAATTCTCCACACAAAATTTTATATGATAAAGGAGGTCAATGCGAGCGACGAAGTCTTCCGACTAGGTCAGGGCAGTTTTCTGGGCATCTACAATACTCTTGTAAGTAGTGGGTCTGGCAAGAAATAACCTAATTCAAAGATGAGTAAAGATAACTGTAAAAGGAAGCAGCATCAGATCTCTACAATGATGCTCTTAAGAACCAAAAAATATAAATATACATTAACAGGAAAAATAGATACTGATCAATAGGCCTCATACAGTTCTAAAGCTTTAGAAAGAGAAACCTTCGGGCATCCAAGGCGAACAAACCAAGTTGCCCAGTTATGAAAGTAAACAACCAGGCTTCCAGTTTCTCCAAGCAACATCAAAGCTGATTGTTTAAGGCTTCAGGGCACTGTCTACAAAAACACCGAGGAAAGAAATTATGGCTCAAGAATTTTAGACACAGCTAAGTATCAACCAAATATAAAAGTTAAAAGATATTTTCTTATGTGCAAAACCTCAAGGACTCTAGTTCCCACTAAATCATAAGTTCTGTGAGGACAGGACTTTCTTTGTACACTGTTAGATGCCCATGCCCAGAACAGTATTTTATCTTTATTGTTATGACTATAAATGTGGTTTCCTTCACTTTATATATTTTACTTGACTACTGAAGTATATATGAAAGCTACTGACTTTTGTTAACTTGATATTCTATCATCTCATTGGCTTCTTTTACTATTAGTTGTAATTGTAATTTTTCTGTTGATTCTCTTGTTTTTGAGGGATATAATCTTAATCTTTACATAAAGATGGTTTTATAGGTCCCTTTCCAATTCTTACAGTACTGAGTTTTTCTCTTGTCTAATACATAGGTATAAACTTAATAAAAAATGTACAAAAGCTATAAAGGGAAAACGTGGAAAGTATTCCTGAAGGACACAAAAGTTGACAGATCTGTATAAAGGCAGAGCGTATTCTTCGACATTATTAAGATGCCAAACCTCCACATTATAAAGATGTTAAATCTCTGAAAGTTAGCTTATATATCTAACACATTCCCAATTGAGAGTCTAACAGGTTTTTCTCTGGAAACATTAGAGTCGAATCTAAAATTCATATGGTAAAACAATAATCAAGAATAGCCAGCACAACTCTGAAAAAGAAGTATACACAACAAATAAAGAAAGGGATTGATTTTCAAGGACAAGCGGGAGATTCACTTTTCAATTACTTCTTGGACTATTTATATTTGTAGCCAAGTGTACATGTATTTTTTTAAAAAACTGAATGGAAGGTGGGAATAAGTAGGAAGGAGGCCTCAATTTCTAAGCCAGAAACTTTTAAAGCTACATGGGATTGTGACGTACGATGGAAAGTGTGAGTGCTGTTACAAAACACACATCTGAGGCTCTTCAAAATGGAAAGAAATTTAAAAGAATCTAAGTGCGAAACAAACGTTTTAAAATATGACGCATCCATGAAATACTGAATGCATAAGAAAATAAAGCTATAAACACAAAGGAAGAGAGTTTAAGGGTCACAGAGCGGGATCATAATCCTGAACGCAGGGATGTGAATGAATCAGGGAAGGCTGGCATCCTAAAATCAGATGAGGCTACTGGCCTTCTAAATTTGAAAAAGGAAGATAGCTCCAATCTAGGAAGAAAATAGTATCTGAAAATGTCACAGCAATCCAATTCATTCATACCATTTGTCACTCTAGAAGACTATAGCCTTTAAAAACTGGAAAATAGGAAGTGTTATCAACCCTCCTATCAACTGTCATGTGGCTTTCTCATTTAGAGCTGCCTTTTCACTTATTCACCTGGGCAGTGTCTCCCAAACATTTCTTCCTCTATCACCCACGGCTCCTCTCTCTGCTCCAACTTGAAGATCACATCTGGTTTGGTGACTTGATAGCCTATTATGGGAAACAGCAAAGGATTTGGATATTGATGCTAAAGACGACAATCGGTTCATGCTGGGCTGCGTCTCAGGGGCATAAAGACTATGAAGGGTGAGGATGGAGGAACTTTCACAGTGAGACAACGTAATTAGCCTTTAGCTTAAAGACACATACAACGTGAAGAGAAGAAAGCCTAGATTCATCTGGCAAGTTAAAGTCATCACACATTTCAAAAACGGAAAGGAATTCCATGTAAAATTGCAAAGCTGCCCTTACCCACTGTGACCAGGTTGCTATAGTTCTCCAGCATTACATCCCTGTACAAGTTCTTCTGAGCAGGTTTCATTTGCTGCCATTCCTCTTGGGTGAGGTCCACAGCCACATCCTTAAATGTCACTGTTTCCTGTAAAAACACAACCCTGATTAATATGATGTCATCGAAATTAGACACAACGGTCAAAACATGTAAGAACTCATTTAGCTATTATCCGGGGATCAGAGTTCATTAAAAAGTGTGTATTACCACCAATTCAAATACATCTAAATATATAGCTGCAAATCTGAATGAAGTTTATGTCACATTACTATTTTTAAGTATTTATTGGCCACTTAAATTTCTTGCAACTGCTTCTTTATGTTCTTCACCCAATTTTCTAAACTACTGGTTTTTAAAAGAATCGTTAGTATATTCTATTTTATGTAGTACAAAAACTAGTCTCAGTTTTGCCTTGTTACAGGGCTTATGGTGGTTTTACTGAAGAGAAATTCATTTTTCAAACCCAAATCAGACATCTTATATCTCATTGGTTTCATATCTTAAACTAAAAGGCAGGTGAGTAAATAAAGCCAACATATCCAAAGACCTTTTCAGGTAGAAAAGATGTACGTAGAAAATGATTTTCAACGATACTTATTATTTATGGAGCACTTCCTATGTGCATTACTATGGGATAAGTACTGTGATTATCCCCATTTATACATGATGTAACTGAGGCCAAAGAGGTTAAGAAACTTGCCCATAATCATGCGCTTAGTAACTTGCTAAGCCAAGATCTGAACCCAAGTCTGTCTAGGCCCAGAGAACCATTCTGCCAAAAGGAGAAATAACTGCATGAGCTTCATGATATGGGCAAAAGTATGTTTCAGGCTGTGCCAAAAAGCAGTGAAGTAGAAAATGTTTAATATATAGGAGTGTGAAGGGATTCCACAATTGGAAACAAAAAGAATCAAGAGATGAGGATGATCATTTTGTAAGAAGACAAAGAACACTTTGTCTTTTGAGAACATAAAAAATGATGTAGAGAGCTGTGCATACCAGCCGCAGAATATTAGTATGTATTTTAGCTTGAGTTGTAAAAACCTCAACTGAAGAAAATATATATGTAGGATCATTTAAAAGACTTGTTCCATTTATCCTTCCAGGTAATTTTAGCTTTTAATCTTTGGCTAAAACAGACATTTAAAAAGTTGATCTTAAAACTATAAGAATTATGGGATTATTTTGGAATTTCCTTTTTACTTAGGTGCCAATAAAAAGCTCTTTAAGTTTTTCCTCATAAACAGCGCAAATTATAAAATGGACTTCGTGTCTCAGTTTACATTTGCTTCTCCAGATCTTATTCAAATTTGACCTCAACTATGACAATTCTGTATAGACCTGTTTCTGCATAGCCATATCCCAAATTTCTCATTTTGATATCTTTCTATATTATTCTTCATAAGTGCTTAAAACATACAAGAGACTTGGTCATATCCTCTTCTTCCTTAAAAAGGGGCTGAATCCCAAGAACACCAAGCTGAGGGAAGGAAAAAACAGATTTACTTCAGAATTCAGCAAAGGAGTATAGAAATCTTCAGCACCAGGTTGCTATAAGATCAGAGTACTGAAAATGTTAATCACCACCAGACTATAGGACACTGAAGTGTACGTGGGTGACTAATTTGATCATAGAAAGTCGGATGGGAATTTCTGGAGGGCTAAGTATGCGGTGCCCAATTGACAAAATAGTATTTCTCTAGGATCCTGCTATTTTATTCTTAATGGAAAGCTTATCTTAAGTACATAATAATACCATGAAGACTTAAGTCAATAGGTAATATCTAAAACTGAGCAATTAAACATTAGCAGTATGAGACTGTTATTCCGAAGAGTTAAAGTGTATCCGAATATCCAGAAAAAAGTGATTAAAGTGGTCACCTCTGGGGAGTGGGAACAAGGAATGGGAAGGGATGGACTTGGAACCTTTTGTTTATGGGCGTTGTAGCCACTGAGTTTAGGGGTGGTTTGTTAGGCAGCATTATTATGGCAAAAGCTAACCAATACCTATCATAAAAGCCATCAGATGATAATATAGTGAATCTGGAAAAGATCACCAAGGAAAACTGGAAAGCAAGAGAACAGGGCCAATAACTTCTGGGGGGGAAAAGGCAGCAAAGTAGACTAAAAGGAGTGGCCAGTGGGGAGGGAGGAGCACGTGAAACTAAATATTACAGAAAATATTTTCAAGCAGGTATCGACTATGACAAACGCCACACAGAAGGCAACGCAAGTACGGCAAGACCCATCATGCCTATCACGAAAGCCTAACCACAGACCTTCATGGCAATCACACGGACAACACCACGCGCGTCGTAATCATCACACGCAAGCACCAACGTCGCCATGGCACACACACTGCCGTCGCGCATCGCATCGCGGTCCCTCGGTCACGCTCACACACAACCACGCACACCGTTACTGTCGCACACACTAAGTCCTGCCACAGTCTCCCGTTCCGGCGGCTCCAACCCCTCCCCAGGCGCGCCCTCCCACCCCGAGGCCGCGGCACTGCCCTTCCTCCGCGCCCTCCGGCCTCCCCGGAGATTCCGCCCCGGGGACCACCCAGCCTTCCTGCGCGCCCCGCTTCACGGACGCGGCAGCGTCATCTGCCGGCAACGTCCCGAAGCACATCCAGCGCGCGGTTCCTGGGAGGCCGGGCGAGGGCGGCCAGTCGGACGGCCTGGGCAGGGCGCCGGCCGCGCAGGACCAGCCCTCCGCGCCCGCCTCCCCGCCCGCCTCCCCGCGGACGCGCCGCTGCCCCACGGCGCCTCCCAGAAGGCCCCGCGACCCCTCCCAGAAGCCCCCGCGCCCGACCCGACTTCCGGTCGCACGCCGCCTCCGTTTCCGGCGTGAGGGGCGGGGCAGCTGGCTCCGCGGCCGAGGGGCGCGGCTCTGAGACCCCGCCCGACGCGGAGAGGGCCGGGAGCGCTCGTTTCGCTGGGGCCGAAAGGAACTGGCCGTGGGTCGCGCTCGGGGCCACATTTCCCGGAGGGCCTGGTGGCGCGCTGCGCTTTTCGCAGGAACGCGAGTGTTTTTGTCGTGCCTGGCGGGACCGTTGGCTCGGTGAGGTGAGAGGTCGGGGGCCCCCGGGGGAGTCGGCTGGGCTGTGCAAGTCGCGACCCCGGGAGACTCGGACGACCGGTTCGGAGCCGCGTCCTCGGGCTTGTGCGGGCGGAGCGGCCCGAAGACGGGAGGTCGTGGGTTGTCTGTGGGAGAGATGGTGACCCTGAGACCTGTGTGCGAATGCGAGGTGCCCGACACTGTGGAGCTGTCACCGTATGTGCGTTGTGCACCCTGTGGTTGTAATTTTCACGCTGCGACACCGTGAGGATGCCTGCGACTGTGCAAGTGCGCTGTGTGGGTTGCGTGGTGGCTGCGTGATTAAACGCCGTGCGTGTCCCCTTGGTTTAAGTATCACTGTGCCTAACGTCTGTGACACTGTGTGTACGGCTATGAGGCTCTTGTCAGCTTTGCGATGTGACTCCAGAACATTGTTCCCCGGGACAGAGTTGGTCAGGTTATAGCCCCTCGACAGCAGTGACCTCAAGTCTTTCCCTGAGGCACTGGGATTGGGCAGGATATCCCATTCTTCTGTGTGTGGTGGGGAATGGGGCTGGGGATGCCCTCTGACCTGACCAATTTGGGCAGCAAGAAAAACTTGGTATCTCACAATGACTTTTTCCTCTCCTAGTTCTCCCGTTCTCCAGGTGAGGTGCCCAGAAAAGAAGAAAGGAATGCGTGATGAACTGCCTCAAGTAATGTCCAAAGTGTGTCGGGGTTTCCTCTTGGCTTTCCCCCTTCTGAAAGTGAATGCTTAATCAAGATCTGTCATTTGATCATAGAGCCCTGTAATTTATCCGTTAGAGAAAAGGATTGTTGGGCCCAATAGCCCCCTAATGTTCACTGATTTGGAAAATGGTTCCACTTCTGTTTGCTGATTTTCTTCTTTTTAAGTGCAATGTTTGTTATGATTTTAAAATAAGAGCACGATTATTTTAAGAGATTGCAAAAACACAGAAATACCAAGAAAAAAATAAAGTGCGTCCATTCTAGTGTTAATATTTTGATGTATTTTCATTTTTCCAAAATCAAATTATACTTTACCATTTTATAGTCTACATTTTCGCTAAAAAGTATCATACTACCATGTCACCAAATGGTCTTTGTAAATGCCCTTTTTAAAAGATACATATTATTTCTTTTTATGGTTTATCCTTTTCTTCAGATCAGTTGTCAGATTTTGAAACCTTTAAATTTCCACTTGTACTCACACACATACATATATACACCTAGGTTTAAATTTGTATTTCCATGATTAACAATGAGATTGAACATCATTTCACGTGTTTATTGAATTAAGGTTCCTTTTTTGTGACATGCCTGTTCACATCTCTTACCTATTTTGCTTTTGCATTATCTCATTGATTCATAGGAGTTCTTTATATAATCTACATGTGGGTCCTTTATTGATTATAATTTTCTACTATCTGGATTGTTTCATCTTTTCCTTTAAGATGGTTTTATGAATAGAAGTCTTCATTTTAATGTAGTCAGTTTTATCAACTTTTTTCCTTGATGATTGGTGCTTTTTGGATCTTATTTAAGAAACCCTTTCCTGTCCCAAGATTTTGCAAATATTCTCCTATATTTATGCTTAAAGCTACAAGTTTTGCCTCTTCTGTTTATATCTTTAAGCCTAACTGGATTTTGTATGTGATGTAAAATGGGGGTCAGGGTTTTCTCCCCTTATGAATACCCACTTTTCTCAGCATATGTTAGAAAGTCCATTGTATTCTCACTGCAGATATATCCACATACATATAATGCAAATATGTTCAGTGTCTGTATGTGCATAGGTGTGTTTATGAGCTCTTCATTTGGTTCTTTTGATCTATTGGTATATATACGTTTACCAGTATCATAATCTTGATTATTCTAGTTTCTCTCTCCTTCGAAGGTAATTTGGCTTTTCTTCCTGTGGCTGTTTTTAAAACTTTCTGTTTTCGATTTTCTTTAGTATAATGTGTTTAAGTGTGCATTAAAAAAAATGATCTGTTTGGGATTTGTAAGGGTTTTTGAATTTGTTGATAGGTGTTTTTTATTCAGGAAAATTCTGGGCCATAAGACTGTTCCTGCCTCATTCTCTCTCTCTCTCCTTTTCAGGCTCTAATTAAACATAGGTTAGCACTTATTATTTATTTATTTCGTCTCTTAATCTTTTGATTTTTAGAGTTGATACAGCTCAAATCAAAGCAATATTAAGCAAAAGGACCTTATCTTATCTTAGGAGGGGCAGAGGGCATGGCAGGTAGGTAGAGTTTTTGGATTCTTCCCCCAACTAAATTCTGATTCCTAATTCTAAAGATGAGGGCTGAGTCTTTCCATCCCACCCTCCTGCTCCAGAGCCCAGAGTTTCTAGTTCCCATTTCCCAGCAGCCTTTAATTGCACTCACCATCTCTATAGTGAAGATTGTTGTCCAATATTAATGGGAGTAACTCTTGGGAGGTAGTATACTGTGGTAGAAAATACATTGTAAAAGGAATATGAGATTTGCTCTTAGAGGCTTACCTGATGTTTAACCAGGAAATATTTGAAGCAGGAAATATTTTAATCAGGAAATGTTCGCAATAAAATCTGAAAAATACAAAGATATGAGCTATCACCAATGTTATCTAACATTATCTGTAGGTATTACCCAAAGCACTTAAGACAAGAAATTAGGTTAAAAATTAGTAAAGAATATAAGATTATTATTTTTTTTGCAGATAAGACTATGTACCTGGAAAACCAAACCAATTTATAACCAGCTTGTTGAAATAAGCAGGACTCCATAGGAAGCAAGCAAAGTAAATTATTTTTCCGATAATTTCCACTCTCAACTCTCTCTCTGTGGGCTCATATTTTTTGTTGCCCTGGATAAATTTATGCAGTCCCTATAATTGTTTTGATCACTCTTGGTATCCTTTGGTTGATTTTAGTGTCAAGATCAGCCATTTTACTACTAACTGCAACCTCTAGTTGAGCGTAATAATTCTAAGTTTCATTTTAAGCCTTTTCTCTGAGCTCAGGCTTGCTTTAAGCTAGAAGCTTGCATTGTGATAAGAGGAGTGCACTAAGCTTCTTTGTTTCCTCAACCTGAACTTCTCTTTTTCCTGCCCAGTAGGCAGTTTCTGGCTCCTATGAGATTGTCACAGGGGTAGGGAAGAAAAAGTAAGAAGAAAAGTCTCGACTGGTTCTTCTGTTTTGCCCTTGGTCTCTCGCTGTGTTCAACACAGACTCTTTTTCTTTCTTTCTTTCTTTTTTTTTTTAACAGTAGAAAAGTAAAGTTTTATTAGAAGGGAAAGTACACTTCCAGAAGTGGAAGTGGACCTGAGCAAGAGAAGCATGGCTCAAAAGGCCACAGACTCGTTTTCTTATAGGGTGCTTTTATAGGATTCTTGGAGAATTCCCTGCTGGAAACTTCTAATTGCGCTTCTGGTGAAGTGGACAGCACGTCTTCTTTAAATCAGTACTTGTAATATTTGAATTACACTTGGACATTCTGTGATTCACTCTTTTGTTGGAGTCACATCGTCCCTCCATTGGGTCCAAGAAGGGAAATAGGTAGCAGTCTCAACTCCAGGGAACAAGGTAAAAATTCTCCTAAATAATCCCACCATTCCACTTTGGACCCAGGAGCCTAAAGGATGCCCTCTTGGTTGGCCCAAAATGAAGGAGAAGTAACCTAATTTCTCCAGTGAGATAGAAATAAATGTCATTTTCCAAACAGTAACTGATTCTTGGACACCAAGTGTCCTACAATTTAATTTCAATTCTGACACTAACTACTCAGAGTTAGCATAGACCCCACAGGTTAAGGGACTCAGTTTCACAAAATTGCCCTATTTTAGAAAACCAGCCCCAAGTTTGCGTGTCCCTAAGAAGTTTGCACTTCTGTCCAGCAAACCTCAAATTCAAGAATTCCCATGATCTCCACTCAGGTTCAGTAATTTATTAGATTTATAGGTACAATCACATTCTCATTACAGAAATATATTTACAATCACAATCCTATAAATGATACAACTCGGGAACAGCAAAATGAAAGAAATGCCTAGGGCAAAAGGTGAGAAGGGGGATCATGTCTGGAAAGGATGTTAAGAATTTTGCCTAATGTTTCAAAAGAAATGTTTTTCAGTAATGTTTATATTGTTGAAAATTCTGCCATCAGTAAAATTACAAAAGTTAAAGAATTTATGTAACTAAGGAATAACTCTCGTAACTGTCATGAGAGCACTTTAGTTTCTAAGAAATTTAAATTAGGCTCTTGTCTAAGGTAGTGATATTTTAGATCAATGTAGTGACTTTCTTGAGCTAAATATAGATTGAGATTTTCCATACCACATTCCTCATTTCCTGTTCCGGCAAAAGAGTTTCATTACATTTTTCTTTAAATCATTGACATTGATGTGATTAGGACCTCGCACATGCATTTAATCTGAGCCAAGTAATATACTAGACCCTAGATTCTATTTAGTACAATTTTTATTTTTCTGAGGATAAATTACGTTGTTTTTTCATTTCCCTGGTTCCATACATATGTCGCTAATTTTTTAAAAACCAGATCCAACAACATTGCTGTCAGTTGCCTATCAGTAGTAGTATTGTTCTTTACTAGTTCTTCGTTTTTATATATTAGCCCTTTATTTTTCCTCGAAGACCTCTTCATGGTCCACTGTCCTCCTGTTCCTACGCGTTGCTCTCTAGGTCTGCTACCAGATATTGTCCTGGGACTTGCCTTTTACAGTTGTACTGGAACTCCGTTCGCCATTTTCATGTTAGTTTTTTAGTTTCTGAATATAGTACTCTTTCTTTCTTAATTTATTCCCACTTTCGATGAGACACATAGATCACTAGCTTCCTAAGAAAAGCTACGTAGGAGATACTTTTATTCCCTGCGGATCTAGAATTGTCTTGGCTTAATCTTCACGCAAGTATGGTATTTAATCTTGGCTTGGTATACAGGCTTCGCAGTAGCTTTGACTGGGTGTAGAATTCTAGGCCAGAATTCATTTTCCTTTGTGATGTTAAAGGAATCATTTTGTTTTCTTATTTCAGTGGTGCTGTTGAGAAGTCCATTGCCATTCTGATTCCTGAAAATTTTTATGTGATCCATGTCTTCTTCCTGGAAGCTTTTAGAATGTT
>NW_011889229.1:361100-362714 GCF_000151845.1 Pteropus vampyrus | reverse complement strand
TTAGTTTCTGAATATAGTACTCTTTCTTTCTTAATTTATTCCCACTTTCGATGAGACACATAGATCACTAGCTTCCTAAGAAAAGCTACGTAGGAGATACTTTTATTCCCTGCGGATCTAGAATTGTCTTGGCTTAATCTTCACGCAAGTATGGTATTTAATCTTGGCTTGGTATACAGGCTTCGCACTAGCTTTGACTGGGTGTAGAATTCTAGGCCAGAATTCATTTTCCTTTGTGATGTTAAAGGAATCATTTTGTTTTCTTATTTCAGTGGTGCTGTTGAGAAGTCCATTGCCATTCTGATTCCTGAAAATTTTTATGTGATCCATGTCTTCTTCCTGGAAGCTTTTAGAATGTTTTGTTTTCTCCTAATATTCTGAAATTTTACTCCAAAATATATTGTAAAATGTTTTTTAAAGTCCACCATCTTTTCCCTTTTTCGGGGCTTAAAGGGAAAATGGGAAGGGAGAAAGGCTCACATTATTCACTAATCCAGGTATTGAGCTCCAGGCTTGCTATTTCATCTCACTGGAAAAGCCCACTCCACCTGGGTATTCCTAGATACATCTTTCTGTATAGAGGAGGTAAATATTCTACTGGTATAATAGGTATATTCTACTGGTATAATAGGGTTCCAGCCCCTGAAATTTGCTTAATAATCTCTGTCCTTTCCTGTAGAGCCTTCCGTCACCATCTCTACTACCATCTTTTCCGTATCTCCTTCCATGGTGAAAGCATGTTTGTTGTTTCAGGGGTCAGTGATGTTCAGGGATGTATCTATAAACTTCTCTCAGGAGGAGTGGGAATGCCTGGACCCTGGTCAGATGAATTTATACAAAGAAGTGATGTTGGAGAATTTCAGCAACCTGGTTTCAGTGGGTAAGGATAAATCTCCCCCAAAATTCAGAATCTGCCCTCAGGAATATCTTCTTTCTCCATTGTAAATTATGTGTTTCAAATAACCAGCTAAATTTCTACTCCGTGTTCCCGAAGGAATGGCCGGAGTTGGAATGAAACAGAAGAATTGGAAATGGGCAGCTCCAGTGGGCTGTGGCTGAAGCTTCACCTTCCTCTGGTCCTTCCTATAGTGGCATATCTTCCTTGATCACCAAGGGACCGGACCTGATTTCTGGGACACTCACAGCATAACCATGTCCCATGTCTTTTCTTGTGATCAGGACTTTCCAGTGCTAAGCCAGTTGTGATCTCCTTATTGGAAGAAGGAAAAGAGCCCTGGATGGTTGAAAGAGAGGTGAAAAGAGGCCTTTGTTCAGGTAAGTGAGAGTCGATATGGCAGTAACTCTGTCCAAAATTGGGTTGTGTTTTTATTACTTAGGTTCATGTTATTTATATAACCAAGTCTCTTATCAGCTCTATGATTTGAAAATATTATCTGCCATGTAGTGAGTTGTGTTTTCACCCTCTCGATTTTGTCCTTAAATAGCAGCACAAAAGTTTTTAATTTTGATGAAATCCAATTTATCTATTTTTTCTTTGATTGCTTGTGCTTTTGGTGTAAATCCTTTAAGAGTCTTAGGAATGAAATTTATACCCTCTGAAAGTAGAAAAATATTTCACACCCTATTGATAGGAAAAAGTTTTAATGTCAGTTA
>NW_011889229.1:355334-359800 GCF_000151845.1 Pteropus vampyrus | reverse complement strand
AATCCTTTAAGAGTCTTAGGAATGAAATTTATACCCTCTGAAAGTAGAAAAATATTTCACACCCTATTGATAGGAAAAAGTTTTAATGTCAGTTATAAGTTATAAGAAAAAATAAAATTATAAGAACACTGCTCCCCACCAAAAGAAGTTTTTCTCAGTTGTACACACAAAGAGAGCTTTTAACTTTAGTTCTTTTCTTAGCTATGAGATAAACAAAGAACTAAAGAACTCAGCAATGTGGGTCTCCAAGGTCTTTTTTTCCTTTCCAAGAAGCATAGGATGGTACAAACAAACAGACCTACAAGAAAGATAACAATTGAGATTATCTGTTGTCTCACTTACTAGAGAATGGCTCCCCAGATAACTGGCGCAGATTTCCATTATCCCTACAGAGATCAGGATAAAATCACATTCTAATCGCTATAACTTACCAGCATTGCACAAACCAGAACCAAAAATTGACTTGGTCCAAAAACAGCACCAAAAATACATTGGGGAGGGGGTGGTTGAGAGAAACAGAGTGAATGAAAATAGAGGTTTCTATTGCTGCTTGGGATTTACTGTGGCACCAAGAAGACCTGCTGGACTTGAATAGCCTGTGACGTGCACGTCTCAGGTTGCATGTTTTATTGACTCCTGCAGATGGGTCCATTTGAACATCTCAGTGGGACCTTCAGAATTGTCAGGGTAACATTTTCAAAACTTTTCAAACATACAACTTTTCAAAAATTAAACATGATTCTTTTATAAATACATGAGAAGCACATTTGAAAGATTTATTTAGTTGATTAACGAGAGAACCAGTGGAATGGTACAGCTGATTCAAGTTATCTTGGAGAGCTTGAGTTTGCATTGTCACTGAAAGGAAGAATGCAGGAATAACATCACTAACTTGGATACAAAAACTAGTTACTGGCTTACAGGATGATAAAACCATAACCTTCAGGCTATCTTTTTCCACAAGACAAATCATTTGTAACTTATCAGTCTTTTTCAGTTTAACATCTAACATTAACAGAGCCTGGCCTGGGCCCTAGTGAGTAGTATATAGTAAGTGAAACAAAGGTACATTTCCCTAGAGAATTACATAATCCTCAGATGGACCTATTAGATGATATACTGGTATGACATTGAAAAGACATGAGGTATTCATCCTTTTGCATGATTTTCAATTTTAGATAGTTTACCTTAACAGAGATACGTATCCAAAGGCTGGGCATCTGAATGCCTGTTTAACTGGTTGCCAGATGGCTCTAGAGAAGGGCAGTACCAGTCTGTACCTCCAGCAGCGGCGCATGAGTTTCAGTGTTTCTAGCTGCACTTGTCATGACCCAGCTTTCTACTCTCCTACGTCTAATAAGTGAGAGCGTTATTTTATTGCTTTCATTTGCATTTCTAATTATTAATAGCTATGAACATCTGATACATCTGTTAGCCTTGTTAATAATCTTTATTATTATTTTTATTAACTTCTTTCTGTTAATTTGCAAGTATCTTCTAGTCTACTGTGCATTGAATTTACGGTGGTCTACATTTAACAGAAATCTTTAATTTTGATGTATTTTCAATTTATGTTTTTACTTTATGGTTTGTACCTCTGGAGTTTTATGTAAGTTATCTTCCCTTGCCCGTTTTTCACGAAGATTTCCTTCTGTGTTTTATTTTTAAATTATGGTTTTGCTTTTCATGTTATGTATTTAAGCCATTTGAAGTAATCCCTTTATGTGATATTAGGCGGGGATCCAGGGTGTTTTTCTTCCATAAACGGAACCATTTTCTCCTCTACTATCCATTAAAGAATTGAGCTTTCTCCATTGATTTCTGGTGCCATCTTTATTGAATAATAAATGCTCGTATATGAGTCCGTATCTCAGTGCTCTGTTGCACTTCTTTTAGTATAATGCCAGTACCAGGGTATCTTTATTTCTGTGGCTAGTATTTTTTAATATCTAAAAGAGCAAGCCGTCCTATACTCTTGTTTTTCATATCCAGGGTTTACTTAGCATCTCTTGTACTTCTGCTTCTCTTTATAAAATTTTAGAATAAATTCACATCATTAAAAAATATCCAACTAGAGTTTTGATCAGATTACTTTGAATTCAGAATTATTTTGGAGAGACTTGACATCTTTATAATATTAAACTTAACAAATTATATAAATGTCTAACCAGTGTGGACACTTGAAAAAATTGTCCCTTTAGAAGCATGGAATGTTTCTTGATTCATTCAAGTTATTTTAATGTCATTTATGAGAGTAAAAAATTATTCTCCATAGCAATTTTTAAACTCTTCACTGTTATTTTCTAGATTTTAAAGTAGATTTTGTTGCCATTGTGAGCATTTATAATTTTTCAGTTGGTTTTGTCGGTCCAGGGAAATAGTACTATTATTTATAATACTTTTTTTCATATGGGAAAAAGTTTAATCTTATTAGTTATCAGGAAAATGCAAATTAATTGGACACCATTATGATACCCACAACACGGGCAAAAATTTAATTCTGAGATTAGTAAAAACAGTAGGGAAGAATATGGAGCATTATGCACCCTCATAAGCTGTTGGCAGGGTGTAAATTTGACAACTGCTTTTTCAGTCTTTTTTCTTTTTAAAATTTTATTGCAGTGAGAACATTTAACATGATATCTACCCTTTTAACAGATTTTCGAGTGTATAATATGGTATTGCTTACTATAGGCACACCGTGGTATAACAGATCCCTAGAACTTATTCTCCTTGCATAACTGGAGCTTTATACCTACCTGTTGATTAGCCAATTGCCTGTTTCCCCTTCACCTCAGCCTCTGACAACCACCATTATACTCTTCCATTCTATGAGTTTTACTCTTTTAGATATCTCATATAAGTAAAATCATGTAGTACATGTCCTTCTGTGACTAGCTTATTTCACTTAGCATACTGTCTTCAAGATTCATTCATGTCAATATTGCAGGATTTCCTCCTTTTTTAGGACAGAATAATATTTCATTGTATGTATACCAAGTTTTCTTTATCCATGCATCATCTGTGGATTTAGGTGGTTTTCACGTCTTGGCTATTGTGAATAGTGTTGCACGAACACAAAAGTGCCAATATCTTTTCAGAATCCTGATTTAAGTTCTTTTGAATAAATACCCAGAAGTGGGATCGATGTATCAGTCGTATTTGACGATTCTATTTTTAAATTTTTGAGGAACTTCCAGACTTTTCTGTAGCGGCTGCAGTATTTTGCATTTTCACCAGTACTGTACAAGGATTGCGGTTTCTCAGCATCTTCTTCAACACTTGGTGTCTTTTGTTTTGTGATAATAGCCATCGTAATAGTGATAGGTGCTAACACATCATGATTTCGATTTGCTTTTCCCTAGTGATTAGTGATATTGAGCATCAGTTCATATACCTCTTGGTCATTTATGTGTCTTCTTTGGAGAAATGTCTATTCAAGTCCTTAATCCATTTTTTAATCGGGATATTAGTTTCTTCGCTTATATAGTTTTGAAATTAACCCCTTGTCAGATACACGTATCCCCCGCTTTTCAAAAGTTCGTGTTACACCACTTCACTTTTATGAAAGATCTGCATTAGTACCTGTTGTCATTAACTGTAAGTCGAAGAGTTTGCTTTTTCAAAAAAAGGCGCAGTGTGAAAATAGTGTTCAGCATCTGTTTTGCAGTGAGCCGGTATAGAGGCAGTGTGTACCCCAGCAGTGAGAGTGCCACCGCCAAACTTTTTTCTGGAAAACTGCACACAGTATCACAGAGTCCCGTTGTCATAGCTTTGTACTGCGTTTGTGAGCATCTGAGCTTTATCTCGATTTATTTTGTGTATCTATTTGCAAAATGTGTCCTGAGGTAGAGAGGCCTAAGAGAGCTCATAAGGGTTATGCTTAGTGTAAAACTGGATATAATTAAACATTTCACTTGCGATGAATGACATCAAGACATTGTGCATGCATTGAATTTTGAGTCTGGGAACACAAAAAATTTTTCATATACAATAATGGTAATTGCTTCTTTACTTTATGCCATTTTGGCTTACAAAAATTTTCATAGGAACACCAGAGTTTGGGATAGCAGGGGAAACCTGTAAATGTTGGCAGATATTTTCTTCCATTTCACAGGTTGCCTTTTCATTCCATTGATTTTTTTTCTTGGCTTTGCAGAAACTTAAATTTGATGTAGTTTCGTTTGTCTCTTTTTGCTTGTGTTTCTCGTCCTCTGGTGTCATCTATGAAATCATCATTAATGTGATCAAACTTTTCCCCTATGTGTTCTTCTAGGAAATTTACAGTGTTAGATTTTAAGTTTAAGTCTTTAATCCATTTTGAGTTGATTTTTCTGTATGATTTAAGGTAAGGAAGGGTTCAATTTTTTTTCCTTTTGTATGTGGCTATCTAGTTTTTCCAACACCATTTGTTAAAGAGACTTTCCTTTCTTCATTATGTAGTCTTGGTTGGCACTCTTGTTGCA
>NW_011889229.1:345645-355284 GCF_000151845.1 Pteropus vampyrus | reverse complement strand
GAAACCTGTAAATGTTGGCAGATATTTTCTTCCATTTCACAGGTTGCCTTTTCATTCCATTGATTTTTTTTCTTGGCTTTGCAGAAACTTAAATTTGATGTAGTTTCGTTTGTCTCTTTTTGCTTGTGTTTCTCGTGCTCTGGTGTCATCTATGAAATCATCATTAATGTGATCAAACTTTTCCCCTATGTGTTCTTCTAGGAAATTTACAGTGTTAGATTTTAAGTTTAAGTCTTTAATCCATTTTGAGTTGATTTTTCTGTATGATTTAAGGTAAGGAAGGGTTCAATTTTTTTTCCTTTTGTATGTGGCTATCTAGTTTTTCCAACACCATTTGTTAAAGAGACTTTCCTTTCTTCATTATGTAGTCTTGGTTGGCACTCTTGTTGCAAATTAGTTGACTGTATACATGTGAATTTATTTCTAGGCTGTTTGTTGTATTCCACTGGTTTATGTGAATGTCTCTATGCCAGTACCGTACTGTTTTAATTGCTATAGCTTTGTAATATATTTTGAAGTCAAGAAGTGTGATGCCTTCAACTTTGTTATACTTCGTAAAGATTATTTTGGCTCTTTGAATTGTTTTTTGTCTTTCTGTAAAAATATGCCATTGGGGTTTTGATAGCTAGTGCGTTGAATCTGTAGTTTAATATAGTCCCGTTCATTTATTTTTGTTTTTACTTCCCTTGCCTTTGAGATCAAATTCATAAAATCCTCTTTAAGTCCATGGTCCTTGAGTTTAGTTTCTAGGGAGGAGATCTTAATGGTCTCACTAATAACATTCCTTGAACTCACCTTCAGCTTTCAGTATTATTTGTACCCCACTATTAGAAGTGCTTGATGCCTCCAATTCTTGTGCATTTGTGGGGCTCTGTACCATGAATCACTGCTGTGGAATTCACTCACTGTAGCTCAGTTTGACTTTCTTTGGTCTGCAGTCAATCATCCATTGGCTTTCTAGCTTCTAAGTTTTATTGCTACAGTCTTCTCTAATATGCTTCGTCCTAGTGGGGTTTTTCTTTCCTCTTTTTAAGCTTTTACTGTAATATTCCTGTGAATTCATGGACAGGCATTGGTAAACTCGTATACAGTGTGCTATTTTTAAGAGACATTATTAAAAGTACAATTGACCTTCATTACTCACAGATTTTATGATTACGTATTCACCTACTCGTTAAGTTTATTTGTAAACCCCAAATCAGTACTTTCTGTGCTTTCATTGTCATCGTGGATATGTGCAGAATGGCAAAAAAAGATTGATGTGGCTGGCGTTCCTCTCATTTCCTCACAGAGCCTGTTTCATTCTTGCTTTTTTCTCTCACGCAGGCTGCTTCCCTTCTTAGCCACTACCATGACTTGAAGATTTCATTTCTTACTCTCCCAAAGTCAGCATCACAGAATTCGAAGGCAAACTATTTTCAGTCAATCCTCAACATATCCCGCTCTATTCTTGACAATTTCTTTCAGCAACTTAGACTTGCTGCAGACTGTACTCTAATGCGAACCGGCCAACAACATAACTTTTACACAGAGTCTCTGACTCCCTCCCCCAATTTGTACATTTCGGTACTTTTATTCCTCTGCAGTCCTTCATAGGTCTGATAATTGTCTACAAATTACAAAACATACAGTATGATACTGGGCATGTGAATATATGTTTATAAATATGTTTATATGGTAAGAATCAGTGTATAACATGGAAGATAACCCTGAACAGGGTATATTCCTCAAAGCTTTAGGTGATTCTGATCCACACCAGAATTTCAGGATTATAGAGGTCATCTAGTTTCCTAATGGTCCTCTTCAACTTACCCTGTTGCGTCTCCATAATGTCTGTACTTGTCAATTTTACAAGTTGCTTAGCCCGATTTAAAAACTAAGCATTTCTTTTCCCGTATGTTATTTTCAGCTTAATATTCCTATTTCTTTTTTAGAAGTATAACCTCTCTCAGAATAGGAAAAATGAACATATGCCTTTCTATTTTCATTCAGATCTGGAATCAATGTGTGAGACCAAGATATTATCTCTAAAGAAGAGACATTTTAGTCAAGTAATATTTATCCATGAAGAAGACATGCCCACTCTTATTCAGCCTACATTTCTTACTCCACATCAAAAAACTATTAATGAAGAGAAACCCTGTGAATATAAGATATGCGGAAAGACCTTTAATCAGAACTCAGAATTTATTCAACATCAGAGAATTCATTCTGTTGAAAAACTCTATGAATGTAAGGAGTGTGGGAAATCCTTTAGTCGTGGTTCACTTGTTACTCGACATCAGAGGATTCACACTGGTGAAAAACCCTATGAATGTAAGGAATGTGGCAAGGCCTTTAGTTGTAGTTCGTATTTTTCTCAACATCAGAGGATTCACACTGGTGAGAAACCCTATGAATGTAAGGAATGTGGGAAAGCTTTTAATTATTGTTCAAACCTTAATGATCATCAGAGAATTCACACTGGTGAGAAACCCTATAAATGTAAAGTATGTGGAAAAGCCTTTACTAAAAGTTCACAACTTTTCCCACATCTGAGGATTCATACTGGTGAGAAACCTTATGAATGTAAGGAATGTGGGAAAACCTTTACTCAACACTCAAGGCTTATTCAACATCAGAGAATTCATACCGGTGAGAAACCCTATGAATGTAAGGAATGCGGGAAGGCCTTTAGTAGTGCCTCAACACTTACTAATCATCACAGAATTCATGCTGGCAAGAAACTCTATAAATGTAAAGAATGTGGAAAGGCCTTTATTCAGAGCTCAGAACTTATTCAGCATCAGAGAATCCATACAGATGAAAAACCTTATGAATGTAATAAATGTGGCAAGGCTTTTAACAAGGGCTCAAACCTTAAAAGACATCAAAGAATTCATACTGGTGAGAAACCCTATGAATGTAGGGAATGTGGAAAGGCCTTTGGTAGTCGCTCTGACCTCATTCGCCATGAAGGAATTCATACTGGGTGAATGATAGGCCCCTTTGAAAATTTTTATAATAATATTTTTAATAACAGGTGATTTTCTAAAACTCCCAGATAATGCATGATTGGAAGTTCTCCTCTGTTGTAGTTTTTTAGGGCTCCTGTAACAAAGTACCACAAAACTGGGCAACATAAAATAACAGAAGTTTATTCTCACAGTTTTGGAGCCTTGAAATCCAAAATCAGTGTTGGCAGAGTTGGTTCTTTCCGAGGGTTTGGGGACGCATCTGTTCCATGCCTTTCTGGCTTCCGCAGTCTTCAACAGTCTTGGCTTATAGAGGCATCATTCTAATCTCTGCCTCCATCTTCACACTGCATTGTTCCTGTGTATCTGTGTATCTTCTCTTATATAAGGTGTGAGCCTTATTAGATTAGAACTCACCCTAATGACCTCATCTTAACTTGATTACATTTGCAAAGACCTTGTCTCCATGTAAGATCACATTCACAAGTACCAGGGCTTAGGGCGTCAACATGGTTCAACCTATAACACTTTGTTAACTCTGTTTTATCTAACATATTGGGCTGTTTTCTTTTATGTTTAACTTGTTAATCAAATGTATTTTCAAATATGAACTCAAGGTTTAAATTAAACCTACCTTCCCCTCCAGGGTTCTGTCTTTCAGTAATTCCATTCCCATTGTTGTGTTCTCTTTTCTTGGTTATATATTTGTGTTTATATTAGCTTAGTTCTAGGGCCATCTTTTCTCTTGCTCATATCTATAGATCTGAGCCTCCACTAATACTACACTGTAAATTGTGTTGTATAGGCTATCATAATTCATGGCAGAATCACAACTTTGTTTTTGAAGGTAGCTCTAGTCTTTTTGTAAAATGTGTTTTCGTATTGTAATAAAATAGACCACAAAGAAATAATAGATTATTTGTAAAACCTGCCAAATTACTACTTTCAAATTATTACAACATATTATTCCAGACTTTATTTAGTGTAATCATGATATGCATGCTGTTCTGTAACCTGCTTTTTTCATGCTGCCATTTCATTAAGTATAGATGTTTGTTTATCATTCTAACAATGTCATAATCTTTCTGTCGTTGACTGTCATTTTGCTAAGTACTACTGATGGACATGGTTGCTCACTGAAAGTTGCCCTCTAAACATATTAGTGATTTTTTTTTGTTTTTCTAAAAAACATTACATGTCAGTGCTTAAATAACCGATGAACATTTTCTCTGTAAAACATTGCTAATCCTCCCATTGTAATCACTGTTATCAATTTGTTATTTATTTTTCCAGATCACTTTTAAGAAGTACCTTTATTTACAAATGTGTGCAAACAAATATATAAATACTTGCAAATATTTGTAGAAAACTTAGTGCTGCTTTATGATTTTTTTGTATAAAGGTATATACTAATGTGTGTGTTGGATTGCTGTGAGGATTAAATGAGTTAAGAAATATAAAATGGTTGGGACTGTTACTAACATATAGTAACTATTTAATGGATGTTATCCAGTAGTAGCATCAATGTCCTCATCATTGTTATTTGTGAAAAGGACTTTAACCATGTTATACACGTTAGTCGACATCAAAAATTCATAATGAGAAAGACCAGTGGGTGTAATGTTTATAGTAAAGCTTTTCACCAACACTTACTACTTATTGAGTATAGGGTTAAAAAGAAATAAGTCATGCAAAAACATGAATAATTTCATACCCATCAAAAGATCTATTTACAAATTGAAAATAGTTGAAAATTAATTTGTCAAAAAAGTAGAGAAAATTATGAAATATTTATTCAGTCACTTCCCTCTAAAAGTGGAACAAATGTAGGTCACATTTTTTTCCAGAAAGGGGAAAAGTTAAAATGATAATTAACAAATATATGAAAATCAGTAGTATTCCAAATAACATGAGTGAAGAAGAAAATCAGCCCCCAAATTATGTATGCTTAAGTGAATGAATATAAGCACATTATTCTATGCTATCCAAACTCAAAAAACAAGTAGATTTGGGTAGTGAGACATTCTTGAAGTGCAATAAAAGATAATTCAGTGGGAATTCTGGAATTTGTATGTCTAAATTCCGTAACAGTTGAGAATTTGTTCGATCAAGATTCAATGTATTTTGTGCTTTCTTGAGCTTCATTTTTCTTAGCATTATTAGAATTGGATTTTTAATGTTTTATAACATGCATTTATATTCCATTATACATGTGTTAACATACATGCAACTTGATCTCAAAATTTGAGTTACCCCATCTGCTGTGATGTCACTGCAGTCATCCATTATTATCCTGTCCACACTCCTAATATTAAGCAGTCAAGTAAACAGTGGCCAGCCATCTGTATTTCAGTGAATCCCAACAGTGCTGTGCACTTTTGCAAAATACTTTGTTAAAAACAATATGTTATGTGCTGTAAATAGTCCATGTGAATATAGTGAGTGATTAGGAGTTACTTCCTCCAAATATCCTGCCTTATAAATCCTCATCTCATGATATACAAAAGCATATCAAAACAATAGTTAAGAAAGAAAAACAATTCCATTTAAGTGGTTTATCTGTGTATAGTCCAAGCTAATTCGAACATGAAATCCTATTTGCTCCTAATTGCCATTAACGTATTTGGGAAGTGTACATATACTTGTGAAATGCTTGAGATATTTTTTGAGGGTTAAAATCATGAATGAAAGGATGAAATTAAGGAAATCATAACAGGTAAGCTAAGAATTTGGATTTTTTTCCATCTTCCTAATATCAGGCACTACAAGATACTAGACAGTAACTGGAAGCCATCAAAAATATTAAGATCTCTGATAAAGGTAAGTACATTGATAAATATAAAAACACTTATAATTTTTGTTTACAACTCATTTTTGTTTTCTTATAAGATTAAAAAATAAAAATAATTATAAATTTGTTAATGGCTACACCATATATAAAGATGTAATTTGTGATATCATGAACTGACCTCTGGGAGTAAAGCTTTAGTATGCAATTGAAATTTTATCAATTTAGAGTAGATTGTTATAACTGTAGGATGTTTATGTAATCCTCATGGTAACTACAGGGAAATATAGCATACACCCAAGAGTAAATGAGAGGGAACCAAAATATGTCACTACAAAAAATTCAACTAGAAATACTTCTGGTTTCTGGTTCAGAAGGAGCTTGAAAGTCATCACTTCATCATAACAAGTAAAAAGCTGGAAAAACAAATTCAACCCTTCTTTGGTCCATGAGAGAATTGAGGTCACAGGGCAAGCTGCTGCTCCACAAATTGGAGCTAAGTGGATACAGAGCATCACAACTTACCAGAGCAGAAAACATTAGCAGAAACTTCCGTGGTGACCAGTACGGGGCTAGGAAAACCTAAATTGTAATGGACAAATTGTGGGAGGCTCAGTGTGGACAAACCTGTGAATCAAGGACTTCAAGAGTTCCCAGTCTTAGGGAAGTCCCCACACTTTTATGAGTTTTAACTCCAGGAGCCCAAGTTTTCATACTGAAGATTAGAAAAAAATCCCAATTGTGCTCTGTCAGGGGGAGGGGGGGAAGTAGCTATTTTGAAATACAGCTCAGCATTCTGTTCTTAAGGTATGCCCCCAAGAGAAACTTGTACCAGAGTTAGTAACCTGCTGGGGTTTTATTAGAATCTAACTGGCTTAGGGAAAGAGAATGCCCAGTTACAGTCCAGTCTAGCCATCCTGTCCCACCTACCAGTGAGGGTGGAGTGGGTTTGAGAAGCCCTGGTGAAGTTTACAGTCCAGTGCCAGTTTCACCAAAAGATAGACCTAATCATAGGACTGTAGAATGCCTCCCATCCCATGCTCATTACCACCATATCACTCAAGGCCTATTTGCCAGTGTTCCTTTTATGTAGTATACCTAGCTTTCAACAACACAAAAATTGAAAGACATACAGAAAGGCAAAGAAACACAGTTTGAAGAGGCATAGTAAGCATTAGAACCATACTCAGATATGTCAGTAATATTGGAATTATAAGACTGGGGATTTAAATCTAATTAATATGGAAAAAGCATAGGATATGCAAGCAAAGTGGGTATGTAAGCAGAGGGATAGAAATTATCAGAAAAAGGAAATGCTAGAGATAAATATCTTAACAGAAATGAACCATGCCTTTGGTAGACTGAACTTGGCTGAGGGAAAGAATTCCTGACCTTTATATACCAATAAAAACTTCTCAAAACTGTAAATAAAAAAAAAAGACAAGTCATAGTACAGAATATCCAAAAACTATGGAACGACTACAAAAGGTGTAACATACAATGACAAATACCGGAAGGAGAAAAAGAGAACGCAATAGAAGAAATACTTAAAGCAACAATTACTGAGGCTTTCTCAATTAATTTCAGACAACAAACTACAGATCTAGGAAGCTCAGAGAACACCAAGCAGGTAAATGACCAAACAGCTACGTCTAGGTCTATCATATTCAACCTGTAGAAAATCAAAGAGAAAAAGTCTTGAAGTCAGAGGAAATAACACTTTATGTATAGAGGAGCAAGGATAAGAGTTACATCCGACATCTCAGAAACCATGCAAGCAAGAAGAAAGTAGAGTGAAATATTTACAGTATCAAGAAGGGAAAACAAGCCCCACCTACCAAGAGCTCTGTACTCCGTAAAATTATCCTTCAAAAGTGGAAAAAAAATATTTTCTCAGACGAGAGAATTTATTGCCAGTAGACCTGCATTGCAAGAAATGTTAAAAAGTCCTTTATAAAGATAGAAAATGATGTAGGTCAAAAACAGGTCTGTTTAATAATGGAAGAACATTAAAGAAAATAAGCGAAGATAACATTTTTTAAATCGTCTAACATATATTTGTTTAAAATAATAGCAACAATGTATTCAATGATAGCTTATTATAAGTGAAATGAATGACAACAATAATACAAGGGACAGGAGGAGGGAAGAATTAAGAATATTTCATTGCTGTGAGGTACCTGCGCTACGTGTGATGGGGTATAGTGTTATTTGAAAGTAGATTAGGATAAGCTGTCAATGTATATTGCAAATTCTCCGGCAACAACCACAAAAATGTTATTTGTTAAAAAGCATAATTGATACGCTACTAAAAAGGAACCATATAAAATGCTCAGTTTAAACCACAAAAGCAGGAAGGGGGATAGGAACAGAAAACAAAGGCAGTGAATAAAAAACTAACAAATGTGGTAGGTATTAATTCAACTATATCAATAATCACTTTAAATATCAAAGATAAAGATAACAGGTTGTGCTAATACTAATATGTTGTGCTAATACTAATAAAAAAAAGCTGGAGTAGCTATATTTCAGAGAAAGCAGAAAGGAAAGATCAAGGAAAATGATTTAGGGTAGAGGGCCATTACATAATGATAAAGGGTTAAATTTTCAAAGGGGCCATACCAATCTTTATATGTGTCTAATAATAGGACATAAAAATATGTGAGGCAAAAATGTTTAGAACTGCAAGTAAAAATAAATGATCTACTCATAGTTGGATATCAAAGATATCAAAAATTTTAAATATTTGAACTAAGTGTAACTACAGCTTACTAAAATTAATCAGATGCAATAAAAGCAGTTTTTAGAGGAAAATTTATAGCATTGATGCATATATTAGAAAAGAAGATCTAAAATCAATATCTAAAATAAACTAAGCTTCCACCTTAGGAAACTAGAAAAAGGACAAATTAAATCTAAAGCAGAAGAAAATAAATAGTAAAAATTAGACCAGTAATCAATGAAATTGACAACAAGAAATCAATAAAGAAAATCTTCAAAACCAAAAGCTGGTTCTTTGAGTAGATCAATATACTGGAGAAACCTATAGTCAGGCTCATTAAGAAGAGAGAAGTCACAAACGACTAATATCAGAAGTGATAGAAGGGCCATCACTATAGATCCCATAGATATTAGAAGGGTACTAAAGGATGTTATGGAAAACTCTATTCCTACCAGTTTGATAATTTATACGAAACGAGCAAATTTCCTGAAAGACACAGTATGCTCACACAAGAAGAAATAGACAATCCAAATAGTCCAATAGCTATTAAAGAAATTGAATCAATAATATCTTTCCAAAATAGAAAGCTTTGGGTCCAGATGAGTTTAGTATTGAATTCTATCACACATATAAGAAAGAAATTATGCCTATTCTCTACATTCTTTTTCAGGAAATAGAAAAGAGAATGTTTTCTCATTTTATGAGGCCAGAAATTATCCTACTGCCAAAACTGGACAAAAATATATTACAAGAAAACTACAGACCAATAACTCTCTTGAAAATAGGCACAAAAAATTCTCAACAAAATATTAGTAAATCAAATCCAACAATATATGAAAGGAATTATACATCACAACCAAGTGGATTTGTTCCACATATCCCAATAAACACTCAAAAACCAAATAATGTAATCCATCATATCAACAAACTAGAGAAAAATCACATATCAGTAGATGCAGAAAAAGCATTTGACAAAATTCAACCATTCATAAATTTTTTTTAGCAAACTAGGAATAGAAGAAAATTTCCTTAACTTGATAAAGAACACCTACAAAAACCCTACCATAATATACTTAATGATGAGAGACTAGACACCTTCCTGCTAAGATCAGGAAAGATATTTCTCCCATTAATCCTTGGTCAATGATTAATGCCTATCACTCTTTCCAATGTAA
>NW_011889229.1:345284-345595 GCF_000151845.1 Pteropus vampyrus | reverse complement strand
TATACTTAATGATGAGAGACTAGACACCTTCCTGCTAAGATCAGGAAAGATATTTCTCCCATTAATCCTTGGTCAATGATTAATGCCTATCACTCTTTCCAATGTAAACAGCACCAGTGTTTTTAAATATATATTTTTTTTAATTAAAAAAGGTTTTTTTGCCTGGGAACATTTTTTTTTTTTTTTAACATTTTATTTCCGCCCCCTCTCCCCTTCTCTCTTCCCTCTGGTAACCACCAGTCCATTGTTCATGTCTATAAGTCTCTGTCCTGTTCATTTGTTGCTTTTAGGTTTATATCCCACTTATAAGT
>NW_011889229.1:340733-342769 GCF_000151845.1 Pteropus vampyrus | reverse complement strand
TCATTTCAACTATGTTGATTCATCCATTCCAAGAACATGGACTATCTTTCCATTTGTTTGTATCTTCTTCAATTTCTTTTAATAGGGTCTTATAATTTTCATCATATGGGCCCTTCACATATCTTGTTAGATTTATTCCTAGGTGTTTTATTCTTTTTGTTGCAATTGCAAAAAGAATTATTATTTCCAATTCTTTATCTGACAAGTCATTATTACAGTACAAGAATGCTATGGATTTTTGAACAATGATTTTGTAGCCAGAAAATTTACTGTATTTGCTTACTGTTTCTAGTCGTGTTCTTGTGGAGTCTTTAGGGTTTTCTCTGTAGAGAATCATGTCATCCACAAATAGTGACAGTTTGAATTTTCCATTTCCTATTTGGATGCCTCTTATATCTTTCTTTTGCCTGATTGCACTCGCTAGGACCTCCAATGTTATATTGAATAGCAGTTGCGATGGCGGACAGCCTTGCCTTGTTCCTGATCTTAGAGGGAAGGTTTTTAGTTTTTCACCAGTAAGTATAATGTTGGCTGAGGGATTGTCATAGATGGTCTTTATTATGTTAAGGTACTTTCCTTCTGTATCAATTTTGGTAAGTGTTTTGTTCATAAATGGATGCTGTATCTTGTTAAAGGCTTTTTCTGAATCTATTGCTATAATCATATGATTCTTGTTTATTAATTTGTTTATGTAGTATATCACATTAATCAATTCGTGAATGTTGAACCATCCCTGTGCCCCTGGGATCAGGCTAATATTGTCCTCATGAGTTGGGAAGTATTGCCTCCTCTTTGATTTTTTTGGAAGAGTTTGAGCATAGGGATTGAATCTGAACACCACTGGAAAATTCAGGGGAGGGTGGAAAATTCAGAAGAGGGCTCCAAGGAAGCCCAGTAAAGTGCTGGAAGGGCCATTAAGTTAGGACAAAGCATAGAGAAATAAGAAGGTTGTTGAAATAACCTGAAATTTACTGATAACTACCTGAAAAGTCGATGCACAAAACACTAACTTTTTAAGGCCAGGTGGTGAATTCTATACATACGTTTTGGACATTCTTCTATTGATTAACATTACGTGGTCTCTGAGTGATGTTTGAAAATTTGGCACATGGAAAGGTCTGTTTCTATAGAATATATTCATGTCAAAATAGTGGGAGAGAAAGGAAACATTTACAACGTTGAGAGAAACGGCAATACCACTCCTCACACACAGATGTATTAAGGTTTTTATCTACCAGGAGGATCTGACGGTACGAATAACCCCACTTGTTGTGTTTTTGTATAAGGATTCGGGAATCTCTCGAATCCCGTGGTGAGACGGGATGTCTCTTCTGCGTGCATGATCCACTGATGGAGTCTTCTGCTCTCCCCTCATCAAAGGAGAATCTGGTCTCTGCATTTTCCAGCTGAAGGCGGCAGTCTGCAGCCCCGGGACACCTGCCTCTGCCTGGATTCTGAGCCAGCTTCCTCCGGTGAGTTCAGAATCCATCTTGATGGAAGAGTGTACCTTGTTCCTTCTGTAAAATCTCTTGAAGTTAGCTGACTGTTCTCTCAAAATAAGATAATATGTTTTGGAAAATTAACTCTGAGACGTAAGTATTTGTTGAGTGATATGCAAAGTATCATGCTTTCTGGTAGGCGAAGTCTTCTAGGGATGATAGGCTGGCATTGACTTCACCAGGAGGAGGAAGTAGCCCTTTTTTCCTGAGCTGTTCAAATTTATCACCAATTTGGAAATCTGTTTCTCCAGAATGGGCTAGTTCTTTTCCTTTTATTCAGCTGTCTACTCAAATATCACTTCATCAGTCAATCATTTTCTAATCTCCCTGTCACCGCAGTCATCGTTAATTTCTCTCCCTCCCCCTTTGCCTTAGTGTTTATGATGGCACTTAATTAAATTGTGACTATAAGTTTAAATTTAGATGATAGAAAACACAGACTTCAACTGTAGCGATTAATTATTACAGAATACCACTCAAAAATCATATCGTTATATACTTGTAGTTAAGTGATTTTATTTGAAGCACTTTTAGGTA
>NW_011889229.1:332240-339458 GCF_000151845.1 Pteropus vampyrus | reverse complement strand
TCAACTGTAGCGATTAATTATTACAGAATACCACTCAAAAATCATATCGTTATATACTTGTAGTTAAGTGATTTTATTTGAAGCACTTTTAGGTACATCTTTGGAGTTTTGAGTCATCTATGCTTTCAATAAATCTGAGCACTTACTATGAAACAATCTTTGACTACTGCTGTGTAAAAGGCTTAAGGCTCACATTCTTCTCTTTAAGGAACATATCATTGAGTCATGAGAAAATATGAAAGGAATAGATAATATACACAGTTAAAAATGTTAAAAGGGAAAAACGCTAGTGTTATCCTTTTGCTTGCTGCATCAGGAAAGGACGCTCAGTGGAAATGACATTTTGTAAGAAACTTCAAATGTGACAAGAAGTTCTTGAACATTGAGAATCTCTAGGTGGATTCAGGACAGTGGGTGGATGGCTCATTGGTAGGAGTGCAGGGTGACAGGATGTCCAGAGAGACACTTGGGGTTAGAGAGGATATTAGTGCCAAAAAGTGGGTCGAGGACCAGTGAGGGCAGATGGAATTATCTGGTGACGCTGTCGGTCCAGCTTGGGACACCTGGACAGTGTGAGCTGAGCCGCGGACATGATCCCTGACGTGGCGAGCGGGCCGCTGGATGTTCAGGCAGCAGGCTGGAGTCAGATCTGCACAGACTCTGTCGATTAACGAACTGATTCTGGTTCATAGGTGGAATTCGAATCCAGCGTCGTGGATGGGGCTTGCCTAGCGTGGTGGGTGGGAGCAGGAAAGAGCTCTGAGAAGTGTCGCCTACCATGTGATGGCAGAACAAAGAGCCTGGACCATTAGGGAGGGGAGAATGTCCTCATAGCAGGTTCTGGCGGCAGGAAATCATGTGCCTGCGTGGTCCTTTTTAGCAGCGCTCCTTGTGCATCACACTGGAAGTGTGGGGCGGCAGCCCGGTCTTTCGGGGTTAGTGATTTGTGAGCAGAGAAGGTGTGTGAAACCGGATGTGACGTCAGACCGAGGATGTCAGGTAGAGAGGGGCGCCGTTCCCACAATACGTGGACAGGAGCGGGCGTGAAACCTAGGTGGTGACCGAGTGTCCTCACGGACAGTGCGATCAGCACAGAGAAATACGGCCTCCGGGTACGGATACCCATCACTTCTGTCCTCAGAGGAGGATGGGTTTGGGGGTGCAGCACGTGCACAGTGGCAGTGACAGGGACGGGGTGGAAGGGGCATGGCCTGACTATTCTTTCCTGGACCATCTGCTCAGCACTGCTCCAGAGTCTGCTTTCAATATTCGATGCCGGATGTTAGCAGATATGCACATTCCTGGTCCCCAAATGAGGAACTCTTGGTCCGAGTTCTGGTCTGGCGACCGTCAAGATGACTGACCTCAGCGCGGTCCCGGTCAGGGTCCTCCGGGAGAGGGAGAGGAGGACAGATGGTCCCAGCGAGCCGAGGGAGGGCTCCGGGTTGGTGCGCTTCGCCCCCTGTGCGGTTCGAGCATCGCATTGTCATTTGTTTTTAAGGGGAAACACACACAAAAATGATGCCCCCGACCTTCCAGAGGAATCGGAAGGCCTAGCTTAGGAGCAGGAGTCCTGATGGGCCTGGCCCGCTGCCTGTTCTGCAGGCCGGTCACTGGAATAGCCCCGAGCAGGCCAGGAGGTCACGGGCAGCCAAGCAAAGGCGCACATGGACGTGTCCCGCAAGTGCACACGGGAGGCAGTGGGGACGTGAACTTGGAAGGCCTCTCCATGTGGGAAACTGCTTATGTATGACTGATTGCACTGGGCGGGCCAGGCGACTCCTTGGGTTGGCAGTGCGTACCCACCCGAACCCCACACTGGCCATCCTTCACCTGGGCCTGGGTCTCTCGCAGACCCTCTGCAGAAAACCAGTTACTTATAGAAATAGCCACAAGCAGACGTGGAAAATGAAAGCAAAAGGGAGACAGGCTGTGGTTCTGAAGGAAGTCGGTCTGTCCAGGGAGGCAGAGAGAGTCCAGAGCCAAGACAGATGCCCTGAGATGACTGTTACCTGTCTGTCTTTTTCTGTGAATCCCGCCCTGAAGCGTAATACTTCGTGATTCTGACTTGTTCTTTATCAAATGCTTCTGAGAGAAAAAAAATTCTGAAGAGTAGATGGTTTTGTGGGTGAGATATTAGGTGTCGTGTGGAGAGATCTTCGCTTGTCATTATTCTGTTTCTATTTACCATGATTTTGATTCATTGTTATAGTTAGGTATACAGGGTTAATCTAGCCTGAGGGAATATTTACGGTTTTGTTGTTAGTTTTTCTCCTAATACTCATTTCATACCTTGATTTCATCAAGTTGCATATTTCTACATCTTTAAGCTTATTTTCTAGAGATTTTCCTTTCTTTCTTGTCACCTTAGTTGTTCATGGTGATTAATGGACTATTTCTCTGCCTGGGCATTAATGGAAGTGTATTCTGCTTTTTTTTTTTTACAAAGGTATTTCTTTCGGTTTCCAGTAGGTGGCATCTAAGCCTCTTTATCCCTGCTTTATGTAGTCTTTATAATAATGACTTTTTTTCTAATAGATGTTTAATCATGCTCACTACCTTCGGTCTCAGTCCCTGTCAGTGTTAGCAAGTTTCAATAGCATTTACTCAGATTCCCCTGGGGCTCCACAGTGATCGGTCTCAGAGGATATTTGGGGGAGGGGCACTCTGGGTTGGGGGCTGGGGGCTGCAGCTCAGCCTCGCATTTTGCAACGGCCACTGGTAAAAATCAACTGTTGTTTCTCTGCTGTCCCTTCTCTGCTCTGCTCCCTGGGCACTGAAGTGCTCACCTCCCAAAAAATTCCTGCGGGGTAGAAATGAGTCTAGTGGCAAAGACATGGGGTATGGAGATTTCCTAACAAGTGGGTTGAGAGCATGAGAAAACAAGGCCTAAACACTGCACTAAACACTGCTAAAATACTGCTGATGCTTACTGACAGTTGTGGTTCACGGTTTATTTCTGTAGCACTTAGTTTCAGATTAAACTGACCTTTAGTTCTGTGATTTGCCTGATGTCAGAGGCTGTGACAGAACTATCAGAAACAGCTTTTTATACCTTTTTATTCCTTTTTAACAGCTTTTTATTCCTTTTTAACAAGTAACCTCTTAACACTCTAGAGTATGGCGCCACCAGTCTTAATATCCAAAACCCAAACTTTGGACAGAGTTCTATCTTGCTTTGAAAGTTTAAAAAAAAAAAAAAAAAAAAAAGTTCTGGGAGTAAATATATGAAATTTCTACTGTCCCAAACAAAATGTTCCCATTGTATATCATTTACCTAAATTATTTCACTGAGTGCTCCAAGATCAAAATCAGATTTTTTCATCCTCACTTCCCTAAATTTCGATTTCCTAATTTTTCCATATTACATTTGTTTTTCATGTAAATAAGGACAGAGTCATGGGTTGTATTTCTGTACAAAAAAAAAAAAAGACATTAAGTTAACCATATGGTGTATATACATGAAAGTCAGTTTTTGGAGGT
This sequence comes from Pteropus vampyrus, assembly GCF_000151845.1. Classification (NCBI taxonomy): domain Eukaryota; kingdom Metazoa; phylum Chordata; class Mammalia; order Chiroptera; family Pteropodidae; genus Pteropus; species Pteropus vampyrus. Next base: position 335,975 of record NW_011889229.1, on the reverse strand, counting down.
CAGTCATAAAATTGCACTGCTATATTAATGATAGTCTCATAAATGTCACGTGGCAGTGTGGAGAAAATAACCCAGGGACACACTGACCAAATCTATATAATCACCAAATTCTTTGTTCTTTGACCCCATAACGGATGGAAATTGTTAGAGATTTCTATGACCTTGGCAGCTCAATGGTGCATTGCTCATTTATGTCATAAAAGTACCTTATAAAGGTAGGAAATGACTGTTGGTACAAGGAACATGATTCACTCTTTTAAAAAGTTAAATTTTATTCAATAAAACATGAACCCTTAGATACATTCCAATAAAACTGGCAAAAGATAATGCCAGTGTTAACCATACACAAGCAAAAACTATTGATTCTTTGGATGAAGCTTACGATTTCCAAGAATCAGACAAAATTTCCATAAATTTTTAATATGCAACAATTACCACCATTCAATAGAGAAAGTCAACTCTATTTTTTCTGCATTATTTCTACCATAGAATCACCCCCTAGTCACCTAATCACTCCCCTCCCACCACAAGCCCAGGCCCTTTATGTCCGGACCTGCTGTTTCGTGGTCAGTTGGTAGAGCCTTCTTTCCTATAACTATGGCCTGTCCAGAGATGAGCATCATGTGCGTAATTCAGTATGAAGACTTAGAATAGCTTTCCATTACAGTCTTCCCTGATGCATTAATGAATTTGATATTATTTTTGTTTTTCCAGAGGACAGGGATATGAATGAACCATGCCCAATGAAGTAGGCCCTTTCATCCTATTGCTTCCCAGAGATCTGTACAAAAGACCTGTAAGAAAGGCTTAAGTTCAACAGACTTTAGACTTCAGGTTAAAACTTGACAGTCAAGTAGTCTTTTCAAGAAAACTCAAATAACAAAATACTAGAGAACATTAAAAACAATGACCTGTTTGTTCCTTCGATATATGGCATCTCCTGAGTTTTAACATACTTTTGACTTGTAATTTTCTGCAGTATGTAATATTATAGGTTAATCTCAGAGAACTGGAGATACAGGTATTCCCAGTATGGACTCTCGACTGTGTGGTTATGAGAACTGGTTAAAATTTTTTCTAAGCTCATTACATTTGTGTAAATCCCTGGGTGAATCCTGAGGACACACTGTTGCTTAGAAGTATTTCCATGTTCGCTATACTAGTATAGTTTCTGCCCTCACTGAATTGTCATTCTGAAGGTGTAGGCAGTTGATGGAAAGCCTTGACAGTCACTATTTGTAAGGTTACTCTCCAAGACATATCTTCTGATGTCTAAGTTTTGATCTTTGAGTAAAAGAATTAACACATATTTTTTGCATGCTTTCTCAAAGACAAAAATTCTGATGTCAGTTGTGAAGCCTGGATATATGTTTTGCCACATACATTTACATAACTCCTCTTCACTATGGAGTCTTGATTCTCACATAATACTTAAACTCTAATGGCTTTGCCACACGTTTCAGTTCTAAGAAATTGCACCAGTTTTTTTCCAATTGTGGACCCTGGGTGAAAACACCGCCGCATTTTAGTTTCTCACAAAAAAAGAAAAAAGAAAAAAGTACGTTCTTATAGCTAGTAAAGAGTTCAAATTTTAAAATTTTCCATATTCAAGGTATTTGCAAGTATAAACTCTTTGGTGAATCCTGAGGTTAAAATAGTACCTAAAAATCCTGCCACATCCAGTACATTTCTGAATGTAACTTAGGCTTGAACTTACACTAAAGGGTTTCTCGCCAGTATAGACTTTAAAATGACATGCAAGATGTGATTTATTATGAAAAATCTTGCCACACATTATATTTGTTAGGGTTCTTTCCGTTGTATAGGTTCTCTGATGACTTGCAAGCTGATTTGTAATGGAAAACCCTGCTACACGTTGCATTTCTAAGTATTCTATCCAGTATGAGTTATCTGATGCCGAGTTAGGCGTGAACGCACGATAAAGGCTTTTCCACACTGGTTACATTTGTAAGGCTTCTCTCCAGTATGTATACTCTGATGCTGAGAAAGCGTTAATTTCTGACTAAACATCTTGCCACACTCATTACATTTGTAAGGTTTCTCTCCAGTATGGATTCTCTGATGACTTGCAAGGTATGATTTATTACGGAAGACCTTGCCACACACATTACATATGTAAGGTTTCTCTCCAGTATGAATTAACTGATGGCTATTGAGGGTAAAACGAGCACTAAAGACCTTTCCGCACTCATTACATTTGTATGGTTTGTCTCCCGTATGAATTCTCTGATGACATGCAAGGTATGATTTCTGACTAAAGACCTTTCCACACTCATTACATTTGTAAGGTTTCTCTCCGCTATGAATTACTTGATGTCTAGTAAGGCGTGAACGCATAGTAAAGGCTTTTCCACACACAGTGCATTTGTAAGGTTTCTCTCCAGTATGGATTCTCTGATGACTTGCAAGGTATGGTTTCTTACAGAAAACCTTGCCACACACATTACATTTGTAAGGCTTTTCTCCAGTATGAATTAACTGATGGCTAATTAGTGAAGAACGCATAGTGAAGACCATGCCACACTCATTACATTTGTATGGTTTGTCTCCTGTGTGAATTCTCTGATGATATGCAAGGTGCGATGTCTGAATAAAGACCTTGTCACATTCATTACATTTGTAACGTCTTTCACCAGTATGAAGGCTTCGATGACGTGCATAGTTGGATTTGTTACTGAAAACCTTGCCACACTCACTGCATTTGTAAGGTTTCTCTCCAGTATGGATTCTCTGATGACTTGAAAGGTGTGATTTGTTACGAAAAACCTTGCCACACTCATTACATTTGTAAGGTTTCTCTCCAGTATGGATTCTCTGATGACTTGAAAGGTATAATCTATTACGAAAATCCTTGCCACATACATTACATTTGTAAGGTCTTTCGCCAGTATGAATACTTTGATGACGAGCATGGTTGTATTTGTTACTGAAAACCTTGTCACACTCATTACATTTGTAAGGTTTGTCTTCACAATGAATTGCCTGATGGTAATTTAGGATTCTATGTACAATAATGGCTTTGTCACATTCGCTAAATCTGTAAGGCGTATTTCCAGTATGAATCGACTGATGGTAAGTAAGGCTAGAAGACACTCTAAAGGCTTTGCCACACTCATTACATTTGTAAGGTTTCTCTCCTGTATGAATGCTCATATGGCTAGCAAGGTGTGATTTTTTGCGGAAAGCCTTGCCACACTCATTACATTTGTAAGGTTTTTCTCCACTGTGCATTACCTGATGGTAAGTGAGGCTAGAAGACCCCCTAAAGGCTTTCCCACAATCACCACATTTGTAAGGTCTCTTTCCAGTATGGACTGACTGATGGTAATTAAGGCTTGAACGCACCCTAAAGGCTTTGCCACACTCATTACATTTGTAAGGTTTCTCTTCAATATGAATTATCTGATGGCTAGTTTGCCTCGCACACACACAAAAGTCTTTGCCATGCTCGTTACATTTGTATGAATCTTCCCTGCATGCTTTTAGGTCTTTTGTCAGTATTGAAGGATGTCTAGAATCAATCCCATATATGGTACAAACGTTGGCTTGGACACTACAAAAAACTCTTTGAAGTGGAGAAACGGAGGAAGTATTGTTGAAAGACTTCTTCGTTGAGACATATTCATCAATCTTCCCTTCAGTCTGAAATATGTCCGTATCTGCCAGATGTGAGTGAAACCTTAGTCCAACTTTGTTTTCGACAGGCTTGTGTCC